>NC_050570.1:45802399-46102399 GCF_013265735.2 Oncorhynchus mykiss | reverse complement strand
CACAGCTAACCTTGTAGGGACACACAATTCAGTCCCATTCAAAATCCTATTTTCCCTAACCCAAAAACCTAACCTCAACCCTAACCCTAGTGTATTACCCTAAAATTAACCCTAGCTCCTAACATCAATTCTAATCTTAACCCTAAAACCCCTTAGAAATAGCATTTGACCTTGTGGGGGACTAACAAAATGTCCCCAATTGGTCAAATGTTTGTTTGTTTACTATTCTTGTGGGGATGGCTGGTCCCCACAAGAATAGTTAAACATAGCCATGTTGATTGGAATAAATTGTTTTTGGTATCTTTTAGTTGTCACTGTATTAGACTAAGCAGAGGTGATTTGATGATGTTGAAATGTTGAAGTTGAAATGGTGCTGGAATAGTGGAGGCAGATCCTGTTTTCTTTGTGACTTGTGGTAACTCTCTGTAGTTCTAAATCAATTTGTTTAGTGGTCTGAAAATGTCAGAAACATTGACTTGCTTGACCATGCTATAGGTCATGTAACTAACTGTCTGTTACTGTACCTGCAATATGCTTTGTGGACTTCACTGGACAGAAGTTGCTATCTGGCTTTGTGATAAAACAAAGATGTGTTTGAATTAATTCTGCCACTGTGTCTTCTTATTGTCTCTGCCTTTAGGCCTACAGTATATATCACGGTTGCAAGGCATATGAATTAACAGGTTATAGAGCAAACACCACAATAATCACAACACATAGGTTGTAATATTGCCCAGCTTCCCCAGTGACTTTACCTACTGGTTATGTAACACTGTTTTGCATGAGTGTGTGTGTAGAGGGAGTTGGGCGGTATTATTGAATATACTATATGACGCGTGGACGGCAGGCTATTTACATTCACAGAGTGAAGAAACTCATGCTTGAATTAACCTGTACCCAGGCACGTGCTCAAACATTGTATTGATGACATGGACACTTCACATTACTCACAAGCTCTGGTTTAATTTAAACTACAGTCTCATATACAGTATCTGCAAGGTTTCTAAATGTGGGTTTGAGCACTAAGTAGTGTCCTTTTTTAATGTAATGCAATTTGATGAGCGTGTGTATGAGAGTGGAAGTATGTGTGTGTGTGTGTGTGTGTGTGTGCTATTTTTGTGCCTTTCTGTACTGTACTTATTCAGGTTCAAGATCAAAACAGACCCTGTAACAAGACAGAGAAAGACAGAGAAAGAGAGTATGTATTTATTAGATACATATATTGCGACTAGACTAGCAACAACTACCGTACAAATATTTTCTTTTAAAACAATGAACACAAATCTCAAAACCACATTTTACAATTGCCCTGGTTGATTGTTTGAACCAGTCAGCCCAACACAGAACAACACATATCGGACATAACATAACACCATCAGTCAATATAATATATGCAATGTGAACAGAACACTGGCTTGAGCAGCAGGTGACAGGAATCACAGTGCATTTCCGGAATTGTCTCGTGTGTGTTTGTGTTGTAGTAGTACACTGTTTGTACAATTAAATTATATATACTTTTTTACATTTTATTCTGACAAAACCCCTGAAAGTTATTATTTGATTAAGAACCGTGGCACAACATAGTCACATGGGTTAACAACAGTAACGTTTATATACCTTTAATACTTGTAGGACCTAGGCTGAGAAACCCTGATGATGACTGCATGAGGTTATGTTTTTCTGGGGGAGAGACACACATTGAGGCTTGCATCCGGTGCTTTCACTTGAGCTAAAATTGCAGTTTTATAAGAGAAAAAGTGTCAACAAGCGGTCATCAAAATGGAAAAAAAGGACGAGAAGAACCTCTTCTGTGCATCAACTTGCATAGTTATAATATATGCTTTTTCTCAAGCAATAATACCATATGAAGAGATTATTGGTCCAAACTTTATGATTTGTTGGTCATCTTGCATGTAACAAACGTCCAGTTAAGTGGCAGATATGGTGTAGTGGTAACACTCCCCACTCTCAACACACGCCGGAGACCTGGGTTCAACCCCAAGTTGTCCCTTTCAACTTCCTCCCTTCTCCACCTCTGTATCACCTTGTCATTTCTAAACTCTTGAAATAAAGCTTAATAATAAGCTAAGTTAAACAAACTGAGGGGTGCTGAATCTATAACCTGACAACCTACGGTCGCAACCACTATCAATACCTTTTTCTAAGGGAAAACCAAAATGAGAACTCTTATTCGAAAGATTTCGAAACAGTTTTTCCCATTTTGTGCCTTCATTAGGAACATGACCATAGCCGCGGGGAGTAGGAGTGCTGAAGTAGGTGCAGCACAAACTGGCAAATTGCCAAAATTAATTAATTATTAAACTTGACAAAATTAAATAATTAGTCCTGTTTGTACATATGTCTAAATAAATAAAATAATTCAAAATACTACACCAGAGAGGATAATGTAGCCACCGAGTATTAATAGCTTCCTTTACAATATCGCTGTGAATTGTTTAAATCACAAACATAGCACATAGGCCCACAAAGCCTGCAATTTGGGCAGCTGGCTTAATTTCAAACAGCTGATTGTGGAGTTGCGGCTGTTAGTAAACAGCAGCTAGAATTGGTCTTATATTTCAAAATACAATTGCTGGAAAAACATAGTTTTGAAGTCAAATGACTACGGCTGAAAAGAAAAGACCCTAATCTGTCTGTAAAAAAATAAAATAAAAACAAAAATAAATAATTATTTTACCTTTATTTAACTAGGCAAGTCAGTTAAGAACAAATTCTTATCTTCAATGACGGCCTAGGAACAGTGGGTTAACTGCCTGTTCAGGGGCAGAACGACAGATCAGAACGACTTTGTCAGCTCAGGGATTCGAACTTGCAACTTTTCAGTTACTAGTCCAATGCTCTAACCACTAGGCTACCCTGCGTGACCAGCGGATAGCATCTGCCATCCACAGCGAGCAAACATATTCACAGAATCCCAGCCCCTTTCACTCACAGAGTCTGTGCCTCTGAATTATATAAAAAAAATTATACTATAATTTCCTCCACCAGGCCAGATGGACAATCTGCATCTCCCCTCTTTCCGTAGGCCCAAACAGTTGTGAATTAAATTCACTTATCAGGCTGCACTGCAGTGACTACTGTTACCAACTCTAGGCCTACTCATCACATTAGGAATTGTATCTTCAACCACCTCCCACAAACACAGAATTCTATAGCCTCCGTTCACTACTCCACATAACATTTAGTCAGACCTGAGCAAATTTGTTAACACCTCTACACAGTTTGTCTCATTGGAAATTTCAGATGTTTTTCTTTTTTACCAGAACCAATATGGTGTATAAAAGTGTTTCCCCCAATCCCGGTCCTTGATTTGAGAATATAAACTTTACTATCCCATCCATCAGACATGCTCTACACCATTCAACTGGTGGGAAGAGCAGATAAATGTTCAACTGAAACCTCAAGATGGTAATTTGCTTGTTAGCAATATTTGGGCAATACTCTTGCCTTGCCAACACAAAGACCAGGATTGAAAAACACAGGAGTAGGTATTGGACTTTTCCCTCTGCCTATACTGTGTTCGCTCCAAGCTATCCCACAATCTCCCATTCTATATACTGTACTTGATTAATGATTACCACTGAAAATTGACAGTAAATGGATGAGTTTCCACCATACTGCTTTCACATATCTGGTCCTTTCAGACCAGTATTCATGAAGGTAAGTTGAGAGAAGAGAAAGCACACTGCTAAAGATTGTTTGGACATAATTCAATGGCTGATTTCATTAAAATAATTGTCTCAAGAGCAGGTTGAGGGAGGGAAACGTACCCAAGTAAGAAACTGAACGTAAGTAAGTCTAACTTTTTAACAATAAAAATAAAAAGAGCTCTGGGATGTCACCATCTCTTGATGTATGTTTTTTTTGTCATAACCTATGAAACATCTAACAAAAATAATTGATCAGTGAGTGTCTGGGCACAAGAACCACTATCACATTCTGCAGAGGCGGCAGGGTAGCCTAGTGGTTAGAGCGTTGGACTAGTAACCGGAAGGTTGCAAGTTCAAACCCCCGAGCTGACAAGGTACAAATCTGTCGTTCTGCCCCTGAACAGGCAGTTAACCCACTAGGCCGTCATTGAAAATAAGAATTTGTTCTTAACTGACTTGCCTAGTTAAATAAAGGTAAAATAAAAATAAAAGAGCAGTATGATTTGTCTAGCGTTATGCCTCCAGACCGGTTTGTGCAGTCTTCTCAACTTGCCGTGATAATGACCATAGGAGTTTACAAAACAACCTAACCAGGCTTGGTTAGACAGTGATGAGGGACATAAACAAGAGTTGTGACATTGAGCTAGGACAGAACATCCACACTATGTGGAGGGAACCTCACCTAAACATCTCCTGATCCTGTGAGTCTATCCTGAGCCTTGTGAGAAACTACACTTCAGAGCGAATGTCAAATACCGCTTGAATTTAAGATGGTGTCATTTTATATACAGTTCCTGTCAAGAAGCTTCACACAAACAATGTGAGCGTACGATACAGCAGCTGGCTATCCATGCACAACTCCTTTTCATTCTGTTTCCACTTCATTGTCTGAGGTATGAATAGTTGTTTAAATCTCTCTTTTGTGGTTTCTGTTTTGAAATTTTTATAGCGTGTTTCTTATTTTACAGAAATATTTTTTCTTAAAAAACGTATATAATATTCCTGTTTACATTAAGACAGACAGACGGCAAATTCATGGGGTGACGTTTCCACCAAGTTGTCATCTAAAGTCAGTTTTACTTTAACCCATCTATAGATCAAGGTTAAGATTGGTTAGAGGAGAACCCAGGTCAGTGAGTTAAGGGGGTCTTCCACCTTGAGCGAACAATACAAACCAGCTGAGATCAAAGTGAAGTTTCATGAAGACCTAGTCTGCGTCAGGAAATAGGGGGCCATTTGAGACACACGCCTACACTGCACAGATGTTCAGAAAGTGTCTACAGCTGTTTGTTTTACACAGTAAAGCATCATATCAGACAAGCTCTGACAACACAGACATTAACTGAGCAATTAAATCAAATGCTAAACAACAAACAACAATAATCATAACAACAAAAAAACCTCAACATAATTATCCAAGTCGTGAACTAAGATCCAAGTCGTCTTTTCTTTCCCTCCGTTTCTGGGCTTTCAGTTGTAACGGAGTCTCTTTTTCAAAAAAATGTAAAATACTTTATTGAGATCAATCTGTCAGACAAACAGCATTTCAACCCGGAAGTGTGACATCATCCACTTTCATCATCCATCCAGTTCACAAATATGCAGAAATATGCAGAAAGACACTTAGTGCACAACATTTTCAGTCTGGGACTTCTCCATTTCATTTCTCTAGTTCAACCGATCGCAGCCGGCACCCGCCCGCCTGTCGAGCATCACTACTCTGGACGGGTCTGACTTAGAATATGTGGACAACTACAAATACCTGGGTGTCTGGTAAGACTGTAAACTCTCTTTCCACACTCGCATTAAGCATCTCCAATCCAAAATTAAATCTAGAATCGGCTTCCTATTTTACAACAAAGCATCCTTCACTCATGCTGCCAAACATAGCCTCGTAAAACTGACTATCCTACCAATCCTTGACTTCGGCAATGTAATTTACAAAATATCCTCCAACAATTTACTCAGCAAATTGGATGCAGTCTATCACAGTGCCATCTGTTTTGTCACCAAAGCCCGATATACTACCCACCACTGCGACCTGTATGCTCTCGTTGGCTGGCCCTCGCTTCATATTCGTCACCAAACCCACTGGCTCCAGGTCATCTATAAGTCTTTGCTAGGTAAAGTCCCACCTTATCTCAGCTCACTGGTCACCATAGCAGCACCCACACGTAGCAGGCGCTCCAGCAGGCATATTTCACTGGTCATCCCCAAAGACAACTCCTCATTTGACCGCCTTTCCTTCTAGTTCTCTGCTGCCAATGACTGGAAGGAATTGCAAAAATCACTAGAGCATGAGTCTTATATCTCCATCACTAACTTTAAGCATCAGCTGTCAGAGTAGCTTACCGATCATTGCACCTGTACACAGCCCATCTGTGAATAGCCCACCCAACTACCTCATCCCCATATTGTTATTCCTTTTTTTGCTCCTTTGCACCCCAATATCTCTACTTGCAAATTCATCTTCTGCACATCTAACACTCCAGTGTTTAATTGCAAAATTGTAATTATTTTGCCACTATGGCCTATTTATTGCCTTACCTCCCTAATCTTACTACATTTGCACACACTGTATATAGATTTTTCTATTGTGTCATTGACAGTACGTTTGTTTATCCCATGTGTAACTCTGTGTACCTAAGATAACATTTGTTGGTTGATTGTATCCACACTGTCCTGGCACAAGGATGGCCAGCGAGAGCCTGAGGATCCATCAGCTGTGCTGGTGTGATTGATGGTGTCTGAAGGCAGTGTGCTCTGTGGTGCTGGTGAGTCTGATTCTGTATGAGATTGTTAGTAGTCTAGGGACCACTGGCTGTGTGGAAAAGCTTCCCTTTCTTCTACATGTTGTTAATCACGACCCCTCTGGGGAACATTTCCATGTCGTTCACAGCTAAAGCCAACCCTATTCTACACCTTATCCCAAACCAACCGTCTGGTCAAAGCCTGGCTCCTTCACAGTGATAAAGAGTTGATTATCATTATGCTGCATATCTTTTATGTATCCTTTATTTAAACATTAAAGCCACATTGAGATCGGCATCTCTTTTTCAAGTGAACCATATCACATCTCTGCGCATGTGTTTGAATGACATCCTATTTTCTAGGTTCCTTTAAATCCCCTTGTGGTAATACTGAGAATGTGTGTGTGTGTGTGTGTGTGTGTTTGCGTGCGTGCGTGCGTGCGTAGTGGCAAATCAAATCAAATCAAATCAAATTTTATTTGTCACATACACATGGTTAGCAGATGTTAATGCGAGTGTAGCGAAATGCTTGTGCTTCTAGTTCCGACAATGCAGTAATAACCAACAAGTAATCTAACTAACAATTCCAAAACTACTGTCTTGTACACAGTGTAAGGGGATAAAGAATATGTACATAAGGATATATGAATGAGTGATGGTACAGAGCAGCATAGGCAAGATACAGTAGATGGTATCGGGTACAGTATGTACAAATGAGATGAGTATGTAAACAAAGTGGCATAGTATAGTATAAAGTGGCTAGTGATACATGTATTACATAAGGATACCATCGATGATATAGAGTACAGTATATACGTATGCATATGAGATGAATAATGTAGGGTAAGTAACATTTATATAAGGTAGCATTGTTTAAAGTGGCTAGTGATATATTTACATCATTTCCCATCAATTCCCATTATTAAAGTGGCTGGAGTTGAGTCAGTGTCAGTGTGTTGGCAGCAGCCACTCAGTGTTAGTGGTGGCTGTTTAACAGTCTGATGGCCTTGAGATAGAAGCTGTTTTTCAGTCTCTCGGTCCCAGCTTTGATGCACCTGTACTGACCTCGCCTTCTGGATGATAGCGGGGTGAACAGGCAGTGGCTCGGGTGGTTGATGTCCTTGATGATCTTTATGGCCTTCCTGTGACATCGGGTGGTGTAGGTGTCCTGGAGGGCAGGTAGTTTGCCCCCGGTGATGCGTTGTGCAGACCTCACTACCCTCTGGAGAGCCTTACGGTTGAGGGCGGTGCAGTTGCCATACCAGGCGGTGATACAGCCCGCCAGGATGCTCTCGATTGTGCATCTGTAGAAGTTTGTGAGTGCTTTTGGTGACAAGCCGAATTTCTTCAGCCTCCTGAGGTTGAAGAGGCGCTGCTGCGCCTTCTTCACGATGCTGTCTGTGTGAGTGGACCAATTCAGTTTGTCTGTGATGTGTATGCCGAGGAACTTAAAACTTGCTACCCTCTCCACTACTGTTCCATCGATGTGGATAGGGGGGTGTTCCCTCTGCTGTTTCCTGAAGTCCACAATCATCTCCTTAGTTTTGTTGACGTTGAGTGTGAGGTTGTTTTCCTGACACCACACTCCGAGGGCCCTCACCTCCTCCCTGTAGGCCGTCTCATCGTTGTTGGTAATCAAGCCTACCACTGTTGTGTCGTCCGCAAACTTGGTGATTGAGTTGGAGGCGTGCGTGGCCACGCAGTCGTGGGTGAACAGGGAGTACAGGAGAGGGCTCAGAACGCAACCTTGTGGGGCCCCAGTGTTGAGGATCAGCGGGGAGGAGATGTTGTTGCCTACCCTCACCACCTGGGGGCGGCCCGTCAGGAAGTCCAGTACCCAGTTGCACAGGGCGGGGTCGAGACCCAGGGTCTCGAGCTTGATGACGAGCTTGGAGGGTACTATGGTGTTGAATGCCGAGCTGTAGTCGATGAACAGCATTCTCACATAGGTATTCCTCTTGTCCAGATGGGTTAGGGCAGTGTGCAGTGTGGTTGAGATTGCATCGTCTGTGGACCTATTTGGGCGGTAAGCAAATTGGAGTGGGTCTAGGGTGTCAGGTAGGGTGGAGGTGATATGGTCCTTGACTAGTCTCTCAAAGCACTTCATGATGACGGAAGTGAGTGCTACGGGGCGGTAGTCATTTAGCTCAGTTACCTTAGCTTTCTTGGGAACAGGAACAATGGTGGCCCTCTTGAAGCATGTGGGAACAGCAGACTGGTATAGGGATTGATTGAATATGTCCGTAAACACACCGGCCAGCTGGTCTGCGCATGCTCTGAGGGCGCGGCTGGGGATGCCATCTGGGCCTGCAGCCTTGCGAGGGTTAACACGTTTAAATGTCTTACTCACCTCGGCTGCAGTGAAGGAGAGACCGCATGTTTTCGTTGCAGGCCGTGTCAGTGGCACTGTATTGTCCTCAAAGCGGGCAAAAAAGTTATTTAGTCTGCCTGGGAGCAAGACATCCTGGTCCGTGACTGGGCTGGGTTTCTTCCTGTAGTCCGTGATTGACTGTAGACCCTGCCACATGCCTCTTGTGTCTGAGCCGTTGAATTGAGATTCTACTTTGTCTCTGTACTGGCGCTTAGCTTGTTTGATAGCCTTGCGGAGGGAATAGCTGCACTGTTTGTATTCGGTCATGTTACCAGACACCTTGCCCTGATTAAAAGCAGTGGTTCGCGCTTTCAGTTTCACACGAATGCTGCCATCAATCCACGGTTTCTGGTTAGGGAATGTTTTAATCGTTGCTATGGGAACGACATCTTCAACGCACGTTCTAATGAACTCGCACACCGAATCAGCGTATTCGTCAATGTTGTTATCTGACGCAATACGAAACATCTCCCAGTCCACGTGATGGAAGCAGTCTTGGAGTGTGGAGTCAGCTTGGTCGGACCAGCGTTGGACAGACCTCAGCGTGGGAGCCTCTTGTTTTAGTTTCTGTCTGTAGGCAGGGATCAACAAAATGGAGTCGTGGTCAGCTTTTCCGAAAGGGGGGCGGGGCAGGGCCTTATATGCGTCGCGGAAGTTAGAGTAACAATGGTCCAAGGTCTTTCCTCCCCTGGTTGCGCAATCGATATGCTGATAAAATTTGGGGAGTCTTGTTTTCAGATTAGCCTTGTTAAAATCCCCAGCTACAATGAATGCAGCCTCCGGATAAATTGTTTCCAGTTTGCAGAGAGTTAAATAAAGTTCGTTCAGAGCCATCGATGTGTCTGCTTGGGGGGGGATATATACGGCTGTGATTATAATCGAAGAGAATTCTCTTGGTAGATAATGCGGTCTACATTTGATTGTGAGGAATTCTAAATCAGAATGTTAGGCGCCGTGATCAAGCTAGGGATTAGGGTAAGACTGCAGGAGAAGAGAGGTATAGCAACAGAGGGCATATATAGGGCAAATACAGGGGGAGACATCACTTTAGTGCAAAATAAATACCTGTCAATGGCTTTGAAGGAGAGGGGAGGGGGACATGTAGCGAAAGCTCATAGATGGCTGGGCGTAGGATTGGATGTGTGGGGAGGACAGTCAGAGAGTCATCTCAAAGGCTTTGTGGCTCTCTGTGGCAACCACTTTTCACACTTTAGGAGAAAGGGGGTTGCTACTGTGAATGATGCTGTAAAAGTACAATATGTGGCATGTTGCATCGGCTAGGACTCTCGGTCTTGTCTTGTCTCGTCTCTGGACCTGCCACATTGAGAACCAGGGTATCCATCCACAGGTGAACACTGCTGAACTGAGTTAAAGATTGGAGTTTTTTTCGTGTTTTCTTACCACGGGCTTTTGCCTGGCCCGTCCATTGAGCTCATTTGGCTTCCAAGGTGTACTGTCTGTCTTTTCCTCCGAAAGAAAGTTTCCTTTGAGTTTGTCATCAGACAGAGAATATTTATACCACCAGTGGGTTTGTTGTTTCTCCTGTCTTGAATCCTGGGGAATCCAGTATGAGTATGATAAAAATATGATAAAAATACTTATCAATACTCAGTATGATAAAAATACTTCAAAAAGAAAAGTGTAAAAGGTCTGCGGCCTCTCACATTTCAGGGGTCATAGAACCATACTGAACGGTGTAGTAGGGGAACAAACAGGTCCATATTGGCAGCTGTGGAAGTGTATTTATTTGCACTCAGAGGGGCAGCTGCTCCGACATGGGAGGTGAGGTAGAATCTGTCAGTGACATCCCCCCCCCCCCCCCCCCCCCCCCCCCCGCCCCCCCCCCGTCCCGTCCCTCAACCAATCCCACATCAGAGGGGGCGGGAGTCCTGTGTGATGGGCAGGGCAACATGGAGGAGACACACACAGTCTGCAACTAGGAAGTGCAGTGCAGCCCAAACGGGAGATGTAGTGGAGGTTTGGGATGGGTGGAATGACACAACCTAGGTGAGGATCAACTGTCATATGAGGTAAAAGAACAGTATTGTTTTGTGTGTGTACACACAGAGGTATGTATAGGAGAGGTACACATATACCCAGGTAGACAGTTATGTTAACTGTATATGTATATTCAGCAAAATATATATATGCATAAGGGTTAAGAGAGGTATGTAATCTGATGAGAAGTATATGGAGGTAAACCAGTGGGTATTATGCAGGTACAGAGATACATGTGCATGCAGTTAGACCGGTGTACTGTATACATGCAGTAAGATAGGTATACAGGACTTGTACAGTGCCTTGCGAAAGTATTCGGCCCCCTTGAACTTTGTGACCTTTTGCCACATTTCAGGCTTCAAACATGAAGATTTAAAACTGTATTTTTTTGTGAAGAATCAACAACAAGTGGGACACAATCATGAAGTGGAGCGACATTTATTGGATATTTCAAACTTTTTTAACAAATCAAAACCTGAAAAATTGGGCATGCAAAATTATTCAGCCCCTTTACTTTCAGTGCAGCAAACTCTCTCCAGAAGTTCAGTGAGGATCTCTGAATGATCCAATGTTGACCTAAATGACTAATGATGATAAATACAATCCACCTGTGTGTAATCAAGTCTCCGTATAAATGCACCTGCACTGTGATAGTCTCAGAGGTCCGTTAAAAGCACAGAGAGCATCATGAAGAACAAGGAACACACCAGGCAGGTCCGCGATACTGTTGTGAAGAAGTTTAAAGCCGGATTTGGATACAAAACGATTTCCCAAGCTTTAAACATCCCAAGGAGCACTGTGCAAGCGATAATATTGAAATGGAAGGAGTATCAGACCACTGCAAATCTACCAAGACCTGGCCGTCCCTCTAAACTTTCAGCTCATACAAGGAGAAGACTGATCAGAGATGCAGCCAAGAGGCCCATGATCACTCTGGATGAACTGCAGAGATCTACAGCTGAGGTGGGAGACTCTGTCCATAGGACAACAATCAGTCGTATATTGCACAAATCTGACCTTTATGGAAGAGTGGCAAGAAGAAAGCCATTTCTTAAAGATATCCATAAAAAGTGTCATTTAAAGTTTGCCACAAGCCACCTGGGAGACACACCAAACATGTGGAAGAAGGTGCTCTGGTCAGATGAAACCAAAATTGAACTTTTTGGCAACAATGCAAAATGTTATGTTTGGCGTAAAAGCAACACAGCTGAACACACCATCCCCACTGTCAAACATGGTGGTGGCAGCATCATGGTTTGGGCCTGCTTTTCTTCAGCAGGGACAGGGAAGATGGTTAAAATTGATGGGAAGATGGATGGAGCCAAATACAGCACCATTCTGGAAGAAAACCTGATGGAGTCTGCAAAAGACCTGAGACTGGGACGGAGATTTGTCTTCCAACAAGACAATGATCCAAAACATAAAGCAAAATCTACAATGGAATGGTTCAAAAATAAACATATCCAGGTGTTAGAATGGCCAAGTCAAAGTCCAGACCTGAATCCAATCGAGAATCTGTGGAAAGAACTGAAAACTGCTGTTCACAAATGCTCTCCATCCAACCTCACTGAGCTCGAGCTGTTTTGCAAGGAGGAATGGGAAAAAAATTTAGTCTCTCGATGTGCAAAACTGATAGAGACATACCCCAAGCGACTTACAGCTGTAATCGCAGCAAAAGGTGGCGCTACAAAGTATTAACTTAAGGGGGCTGAATAATTTTGCACGCCCAATTTTTCAGTTTTTGATTTGTTAAAAAAGTTTGAAATATCCAATAAATGTTGTTCCACTTCATGATTGTGTCCCACTTGTTGTTGATTCTTCACAAAAAAATACAGTTTTATATCTTTATGTTTGAAGCCTGAAATGTGGCAAAAGGTCGCAAAGTTCAAGGTGGCCGAATACTTTCGCAAGGCACTGTATTAGATTTGCCCCAAACATAACAATTTTGTATTCAATTTTGTATTCAAAATGTGTATTCATTTAATTGCTTTGTCACATTTTTTGCAGTATTACTTTAGTGCCTTGCTGCAAACAGGATGCATGTTTTAGAATATTTTTATTCTGTACAGGCTTCCTTATTTTCACTCTGTCAATTAGGTTAGTATTGTGGAGTGACTAAAATGTTGTTGATGCATCTTCAGTTTTCTATCACAGACATTGAACTCTGTAACTGTTTTATCATTAGCCTCAAGGTGAAATCCCTGAGCAGTTTCCTTCCTCCCCGGCAACTAAATTAGGAAGGACATTTTTCTAGTGACTGGGTGTATTAATACACCATCCAAAGTATAATTAATAACTTCACCATGCTCAAGGGAATATTATTCAATGTTCTTTTTTAATTTACCCATCCTCCATCAACCTTCTTTGCAGGGCATTGGGAAATCTCCCTGGTCTTTTTGGTTGAATCTGTGTTTGAAATTCACTGCCCCGACTGAGATACATTACAGATAATTGTGTGTGGGTTACAGAGATGAAGTACTACTTCAGAAATTATGCTAAACACTATATTATTGCACACAGAGTGAGTCTATACAATTTATGTTATTACTTATTTCAGCTTTTCAGTTTTTTATTAAATTGTATCCTTTTTTTCAAAAAACATAATTCCTCTTTGATATTATGGGTTATTGTGTGAATTATAGTGACCAAAAATCTAAACTGAATCTATTTTAAAAAATCACACAAAATAACATAAAATATGTAAATGTCAGGGGAAGGAATACTTTCTTAAGGCAAAATACAGTTTTATATCTTTATGTTTGAAGCCTGAAATGTGGCAAAAGGTCGCAAAGTTCAAGGGGGCCGAATACTTTCGCAAGGCACTGTATGTGTGAGGGTAAAGGGTTGCGTATATAAATGCAGGTACTCTTGCACCATTGCACAACAAATTGGATATTGTTTGTATTCATAAATAGGTATGTGTGTTTGCATTGTCATAAAGGGAGGTAAATGTGTAACTCTGCACATCAGGGGTGGAAGGGAAGAGTCCAAAAGAGAAAAGTGTGGGGGTACACTTGGTAACTGTCCCAGTGGAGGCTGGTGAGGAGGCTGGTGAAGAGGGGAGCTGGTTGGAGGGTGGAGCCCCCTGATGGAAGCTCGATTGTGGAACAAAATAAAGTAGCTATCTGCCCTCCTCGAGTGATGGGCAGCTCTGAAAAGCTATCTCAGTCCATGTACTGTATGAATATGTTTGTCTATAGTAGTGTGTGTGTTAGGTGAATGTAGATGTACATCAGTGGCTGTATGTGTGAGGTTTTGTAAAATTGTGTGATTGTGAATGTAAGTGTGTATGTTAGTGTCAACCATCTGCCTCTCAGAGTGATTGCCTTCCACTAACACAGAGCTCCATCAGTACCAGTACTCCAACCAGACCTTGTGGGTTTGGGTTTGCATACATGTGCACCAGGTGTATAACAACACAGGAGCAGAACACCGCTCAGGGCTGTTAGCTTCTCTGTTAGATAGAGACGCACAGCACAGCCATAGACCATCAACTCAGAGGGGGGGGGTGGGGGGGGGGGGGGGGGGGGGGGGCGCAGCCAGAGAACCCCAACTCAGAGAGAGGCCCCACAGCCAGAGAACCCCACTTTAGAGGGGGGCTCCACCCCCATACTCAAAGTGGGGCCCAGCAGCCACAAGAGCCCCAAGTGCAAATCACCAAAACAGCTATGCAAAAGAAAGCCTTTTTGTTTTTCTCTGTGACTTTTTTCTTGGTGACTATCGGTGTTGCTGGTGGTGATATTGTGTTTCACAAAATGAGGAAAGAGGCCAATTGTTACTCCTTTACTTTCCCCCCTCTCTCTTCTATCTCTTCCAGGTCAAAAGTCAGGGGTCAGTTCATACTTCCTGGTCCTCGAAGACCTCAAGGAAGAGCGGAGGGAAGAGTTCGTTGGGACACTCTACCTTCATGTGGAGGAAGCGGCTGGCGTGGCACGCCCCGATCATCCTCAGGTCCGTCACCTTCATCAGCAGCTTGGGCCAGAAGTGGGGAATGTTGTGCTTGCGGTGGTTGATGTAGTGCTCGAAGGCAAGCAGGTACGTCTCCTGGCACTTCTCGATCTTAACTACCGATGTCAGGCCAGAGCGATCTGAGAGGAACGCAAAATACATACCTTTAAAGACCAATAATAATAATAATAGAGAAATGGTAGAGATATTGAAGCTTGTTCATAAAATGTTACAAACATAGGGAGACCTTCAGTGTGTTCAATACAGTTGTTATTTGGTCATAAAGTGGTCATGTCTGTTCTTAAAGTGGTTATGTCTGTTCATGAAGTGGTTATGATCCTCTGAAGTCCTTCCATTGATTGCCTGTTTTATCTGTTAATAGAGCAGTTGCGTTTGTTCATAGAGCTGATATGTCTGTTCAAAGCACTTATGTCTTTTCATAGCTATTATGTATGTTCATAGAGTTGTTAGAACCTTTCACAGCCTCCTGGCTCCTCACCTGAGCTCATGAGGAGCACAGCCTGCAGCAGGGCCACCTCCGAGTCGTCCAGGTTAAACTGCGCCAGACTCTTGCCCAAATCAAAGATGGCGTCCGACACCACGCCCAGCCCGCCATTCTTCAGCTGCTCCCTCTTCACCGCCATCTCGCCGCTCAGGGTAAGCGTCTCGCTCTCTGGGTCGTAGCGCACGGCGGCGCGAAGCGACATGATCTCCATACAGCAACCTTTCAATAGGATGATCTGGTCCTCACAAGGCAGCTGGAGGGAGGAGGGGAGAGGGAAACTGTTAGAGTGTACAAAACATAAACACAATCAGGTCATCCCATGGCAGTGAGGGGCATGTTAGGAAACCTATAGTCAGCTGAAGTAGAAAGCACTTAAGGTCAAGACACACACACACACACACACACAGCAGGTCTCACAAGGTAACTATAGGGCATATGTACATTATACACACAGCCTGGGAACATAGTGACAGAGATAATATTACTAAATATCCAGTCATTCTAGCAGCTACCATAACCACAACAGTTAGCGACATTATTCCTCTGCTGGCCAGTGAGACAGTTATTTAGTCCAGCTACAGACTACATAACTGGTGAATCACAACCTTTCGGGACTGTTTGTCGGGGACTGTGGATGAAGGTGAGTAATGTGTGTGTGTGTGTGTGTGTGTGTGAGAAACAGCAGCATTATGTCCTCATTATAGAGCAGTATGAGTCATATAGAGGAGGCAGTGGTGAATATACAATTTAACAAGTGTAATAACGCACGCACGTAGGAATGAACAGACAGACACACCATAACAAACAGTTCTGCTGAAGGAGGAGGTAATCACAGTCAAATCTGTGTTGATGAGCCCCATTAGAGACACACAGGGCCAAATGAGGACACAGGACAGACAGACACACACAGCAACTTACACAAAAACACACAGGCACACACTACACAAAGCGCTTTAAACCCACCTCTGAGAACATGGTTAGTTTTTTGGCAAAGTCGACGACGCGTGTGATGGCGGGGGTGATGATCTTGGTGAACTCGCTGAAGGCCTCCAGGTCTACCTTGTCTCCGTCTGGGGTGGGAGCCCCGGGGGACTGACCTATGTCCTCAGGCTGGGGGCACAAGATGGCGTCTAATGAAAAGTCCCACTGGGCAAACACAGATCAATCAACCTTCTGGTTTGATATTTCGGTTGTCACTGGCTTCAAATTTATGGGTTCAAATTTATGCTCATTTAAGGGTTCAAATTTATGCTCTAAGTATTTTGTATTTATATACTTATTTTCATTGCATTTGAGTATTTTAAAATAATGTGGCAGAAATAAAGTACTTCTATTTGAAATATTTTTTTATTATTTGTAAATAGTTGTTTCCAAATACATTATTTCAAAAACCCCTAGGACTTAACAGACCTGAGTTAAAATGCATGGAGTATTTAAAAATGTGTACTTGAAATTAAACGTGTGTGTATTTGAGTACTTTCCAAGTGTATTTCCAAATACATTCCAATATTCCACTACCTTTATTTTCAAATATACAGTACCAGTCAAAAGTTTGGACACACCTACTCATTCAAGGGTTTTTCTTTATTTTTTACTATTTTCTACATTGTAGAATAAAAGTGAATACATCAAAACTATGAAAACAACACATATGGAATCATGTAGTAACCCAATATCTTTTAAACAAATTAAAAAATATTTCATACTTGAGACTACTTTACTTCAAAGTAGTCACCCCTTGCCTTGTCAGCTTTGAACACTCTTGGCATTCTCTCAACCAGATTCATTAAGTAGTCACCTGGAATGCATTCTAATTAACAGGTGTGCCTTGTTAAAAGTTAATTTGTGGAATTTCTTTCCTTCTTAATGCGTTTGAGACCATCAGTTGTGTTGTGACAAGGTCGGGGTGGTATACAGAAAATAGCCCTATTTGGTAAAATACCAAGTCCATATTATAGCAAGGACAACTCAAATATGCAAAGAGAAACGACAGTCCATCATTACTTTAAGACATGAAGGTCAGTAAATGAGGAAAATTCCAAGAACTTTGTCAATAAAACCATCCAGCGCTATGATGAAACTGGCTCTCATGGGGACCACCTCTGGAAAGGAAGACCCAGAGTTACCTCTGCTGCAGAGGATAAGTTAATTAGAGTTACCAGCCTCAGAAATTGCAGCCCAAATAAATGCTTCACAGAGTTCAAGTAATAGACAAATCTCAACATCAACTGTTCAGAGGAGACTGCGTGAATCAGGCCTTCATGGTCAAATTTCTGCAAATAAACCACAACTAAAAGACACACATAATAAGAAGAAACTTGCTTGGGCCAAGAAACACGAGCAATGGACATTAGACCAATGGAAATCTGTCCTTTGGTCTGATGAACCCAAATTTGAGATTTTTGGTTCCAACCGCCGTGTCTTTGTGAGACGCAGAGTAGGTGAACGGATGATCTCCGCATGTGTGGTTTCACAGTGCAGCCTGTTTAGTGTGTGTGCGCATGTGTGTGCGTGAGTTGACTGAGTGAGTGAGTGAAGCGATGTACTGAGTGAGTGAGGTGATGTACTGAGTGAGTGAGTGAGTGAGTGAGTGAGGTGATGTACTGAGTGAGTGAGTGAGGTGATGTACTGAGTGAGTGAGGTGATGTACCGAGTGAGTGAGGTGATGTACTGAGTGAGTGAGTGAAACGATGTACTGAGTGAGTGAGTGAGTGAGTGAGTGAGTGAGTGAGTGAGTGAATGTACTGAGTGAGTGAGTGAGGTGATGTACTGAGTGAGTGAGTGAGTGAGTGAGGTGATGTACTGAGTGAGTGAGTGAAACGATGTACTGACTGAGTGAGTGAAACAATGTACTGAGTGAGTGAGTGAGTGAGTGAGTGAGTGAGTGAGTGAGTGAATGTACTGAGTGAGTGAATGTACTGAGTGAGTGAGTGAGGTGATGTACTGAGTGAGTGAGTGAGGTGATGTACTGAGTGAGTGAGTGAGTGAGGTGATGTACTCAGTGAGTGAGGTGATGTACTGAGTGAGTGCGTGAGATTGTACCAGTGCTCCTTCTGTTATGCTTGTTTTCGAGGCTGTTGTTATCAACACCTCAGATATGCACTGGATCAATCCATTCTGAGCAGATCCACGTCGACTTTACTTTGAACAATAAAACCATTTAACATAGCCTCTGCATGCTATGTCTCCTTGGCCTGGTTGCCATGCAACAACTGTTTGGACCTCAGCGCCAAGGCAACTATCGTTACGGAGACACGTGTGTATGGGGAAGTACTTTCCTCTCAGAGGGGGCTACGTAGAATTGGTTGCTTTGGCAACAGGGCAGATTCAGTAATAGCTTTTCTGAATGACATTCCTATTGTTAGTACAGAGCAATGTCTCCCCACAGGAGGTGGTGTTCCTATGTGACAAGCAGTCCTCAACCAATCATTGCAGATGACATAAAACAACTATCTGACATAGAACAATGAGTAAGGAGATGTGACTTGTGCAATTCAGTCAGTGAGTCAAACATCCATTCACGAATTGGTGAATGGACCATTATTTTATGAAGATTTTTAATTTACTGAGTAAACCAATACACCCACAAATCTACCTGTTGTTGATTAGCTTAACTTAGTCTCGCTTAGCCCTGGCCTATCTTATTTAGCCTAGCCTATCCTATTTTAGCCTAGCCTATAGCTTAGCCAACTTTAGATTAGCATAGCATTAGCCTAGCATCTCACCAGGAACTTGCGTTTCTGTTTCCAGTGGGAGCCCTGCGCGTTGGTGTGGTGGTGGGCCTCTGTCACATGGCGGATCAGCTCCCACTCCGAGCTGTCGGGCTCCGGACGGGTCTGTAGAGTCTTCACGATCTCGTCCTTCTTCCTCTTCTCCCGGTTCTCCTCAATCAGACGCCGCTTGGCTACCCGCTTAGAGTCGTCCAGCACCACTAAGGACACAGAG
The DNA here is from genome assembly GCF_013265735.2 of Oncorhynchus mykiss. Lineage (NCBI taxonomy): Eukaryota > Metazoa > Chordata > Actinopteri > Salmoniformes > Salmonidae > Oncorhynchus > Oncorhynchus mykiss. Next base: position 46,083,211 of record NC_050570.1, on the reverse strand, counting down.
TTGTTTTGTGAACCTACTGTATTTCAGTATTAAATGTAGAAGTAATTGAAATGTAAAGCAGCGAGAAGGTAGGTGTGATATATTGTGAAATATATGGTTGACACTTATGGTCCCACACTCATGGAGTGTGACACTCACGGTCCATAGCCATGCCAACTGCGATGCACTTCCTGAAGCGACACAGTTGGCACTGGTTCCTTGTGATCTTGTCGATGATGCAGCAGCCATCGTACTTACAGGAGTAAGCCGGGTGAAGGTTCTTCTGGATAGTTCGCCTGAAGAAACCCTGTGGACATTGCTTGCATCAACTTAGTTATTTCAAAGTACGATATCAACATAATGACGTTATATCAACCACATTGGTAGTTCATTAGCTTAGGGGCTAAGTTTAGAAAAATACAACTGGTTCTGCAATGTTGAAAATCCCATAAGGTGTGGAGACCAAAGTTTATTTTTCAATTTCAACTTATTTATCAAATAATTCTTTAAGAAAAGTGCAAGGGTGACAATATACGGTATTTGGATGCAACTGTATATATTTTTTAAATGTCACTAATATAATATGTCAATCATTTTGCGATAATTGTCGACAATTAAATTATTAATATACACAGTTTGAGAAATAACACTTCCTCCTTTAATGCATATACAAAGTAAAATCAGGTTATTCCCTAGTAGTTACTGTGGAATGCCTAGGTCATATAAAATGTTACCCAACCAGTCCTTGAAGTCCTATACAGGCCAGTCATGGGCCATGTCTCTCACCTTGCAGCCCTCGCATGTGATGCAGCGGTAATGGTAGCCGGTGGCCTTGTCTCCACATACCACACATGGCTCATCCTTCTCCAAGTAGCTGGGGATGTATCCTGGGACAGAGAGGCTTAGTGCTGAGGGAGAGATGGAGAGGAGGAGGAGAGAGGAAGTAGAGGAGAAAGAAAGAGGAGGAAAGAGGGAGTAGAGGAGGAAGAAGAGGGAGTAGAGGAGGAAGAAGAGGGGAAGGAGAGAGGCAGCAAAAGCGGAGGAAAGACAAAGTGGAAGAGAAAGGAAGAACATGAGGAAGATGAGAGGGAGGGAGCAGAGGAGAGGAAGAAGGGAAGGAGAAGAGAGAAGTGTTAGCATGGAAGCAACAAAAGCACATGTACAGGAGAAGTGTGTATGCCTGTGTTTGATTAGGTCTGTGTGTGTCTTGTGTGGGCACACACATATACCCACACACCCTTACCTAATAGCACTCCAGGGGAAATCCTAAAGTCACTCACCACCTAAAGTCTTCAGAGTATTTTTATTTTACCTTTATTTAACTAGGCAAGTCAGTTAAGAACAAATTCTTATTTTCAATTACGGCCTAGGAACAGTGGGTTAACTGCCTGTTCAGGGGCAGAAAGACAGATTTGTACCTTGTCAGCTCCGGGGTTTGAACTTGCAACCTTCCAGTTACTAGTCCAACGCTCGAACCACTAACCACTAGGCTACCCTGCCGCCCCGGTAGAGTAGAGAAACACATTTACTGCGTGGTGGTGCTAAGACCACACAGCTAGCTGAAACATAATTTTTCTTGATATTTCTAACTTGGAATCCCTTCTTTTCGAACAATCTATGTAAAATAACTGGTTTCTCTCTCCAATTCATCTCCTGAAACGCGTGCCCGCGTCTGAGTCTAAAACACTGAAAGCAATTATTTGGCAGATTCTCCACATACACCATATGGTTTAAGTAGAGAAAATACATATTTTTAAAATGATTTCACTGACCAGCTAGGAATGCTGTGTGTTTAAAACATGCCCCTCATAAAAATACTTTATAGAAATGTATCCAAAGCATGTGGCTGAGTGGCTAGAGAGTAAGGGCTTGGAATAGCTAAATGATGCAAAAATGTGTAAATGAGCATTGACTTGTCATTAACTGAGGAATAGTGGTCAATGGCTTGTACATGAACTTACCAGACATGCTCTTCAATGAACATGTGCTGTTCTTTCTCTTCCTTTTTGGTCCATTCGGCCAGCTGGGGGGGGGGGGGGGGGGGTTAACTTTTTAATTCAAACATACAAGCACCTTAAAAAATAACATTCCAAAATACAAGCCACCACCCACCAACCAATCACCACCCTGTAACCATAAATCCCAACACACACCAAAACACAATCAAAAAAAGACAACTACAAAGCAGGGCAGCCATACATATCTCTTCACAAGCTGATTACCATTTCATTGACAGGACAAACTACCTCCCATCCCCCAAACAACATATTCTTCTGAAAATCCCCCAATGTCATTCAGTTACTAGGCTCACAGTAACCTGGTTCCTATACGTAATCCACATGACATGACCATCTTAGTGACCTAACAAAACATACACCAGGCATAGATCTGGACTGCTGCCTGAAAAAACACGAGTGAGTGAGTGAGTGAGTGAGTGAGTGAGTAACATTAGAAACAGAGGGGGGAGCTAGAAAGAGAAATATCATTATTATGAATCACAAAATTCATAAGACAAATGTAGTTTCTGCTTAGAAAATTGAGGTTTCCTAACACACACCACACACATTAACATCAGTTGATACCCAATGTTACAACACATCTATTTGGGTATTTCAGTTTTATTTTACCATCAAAGTCATTGACGTGTGCTGCTGCTCCCCTTAGGAGGAACTGTTTTCTTTAGCCTGGTCAAGCAGGCTGACCACTGCACTCATGCTTCCTTTCACTTCACTTGTCTGAAGGGAAGCTATGGCAGATCAGGCTAGTTTCATAAGGACAGAGTTCTTTCTCTGTCCTGGACAGGTCCCGGTGTCTTTCTCTATGCATAACCTCTCTGACATGGTCAATATAATACACAGTCACTCCCTAACAACACCATTAGTTTTTGGCTCTTTCATTCGCTCAGCCTCAAGGGTTCTGTGGTTATGTGGAGGGGGAGGAGCAAAGGACATTCACTTAACCATGCTCGTGCACACACACTCACGTACACACACATGTACAGGCGTCACAAGGAAATGAGTTCCCTTGACACCATCATTCATCCATGTATGACAGTTTTACAGATCAACCTCCATCAAGTATCCCTAAATTGTGCTTCATCTAAATGACTGGTAACATCAAGTTACAGTTGAAGTGAGAGTTATGATTGGCTTAGCACATTGCCTTCAATGTGAGTTCAGTGATTCTCCGTCTTCTCTCCTCCTCTGTACCCCTCTCCGTCCTCTCTCTACCTGTCCCTTCTCTACCCATTTCTCCATTCAATCTCTCCCGGTTCCCTCTCTCCCCTTCTCCATCAGAGATATGTTATTCCCAAAATGGTTTACCCTCCTTTTCAAATGTGAAACGTGGCATTGGCTGTCATATGCTCACACGCACACACACACACACCTGTTGATGCAGTAGGGTTGCAGAATATGCATGGCTGCAGTCTGTATATCCCCCTGAGAGATCTGAATAGTATATCCTTCCAGAGCGATCCTCTCGGTACAGTATCTAGGATTCTGTGATGTTGGCTGGGTGCTTCAGCTCTCACTACTCTCTCTCTCACTCTCCCTCCCACTCGCTTTCCCTCTCCTTTTCTGGAAAGGAGTATGTTGCTTTCACTCTCCCAACCTCTCTCCCTCTTTCCATCTCTCTCGCCATCCTTCCCTCTCGCTCATGCTTTCATCTGTTGACCCCTTCCCCCTGATGACAGCCAATTGGTGATAACTAGGGATGCACCTTCATGAAACGTTTGGCCAATACCCATAAACAATATTTACAATTTTAGCGGCCTTTTAAGCATTCTAGTACAATGAAATAGTTTAAAACACACACAAAAAAGTTTTTTTTCTGGCATTTACACATGTCCCCATTACCAGTAAAGCATAATCAAAACCTATTTCTTTCACTTACTTGCTGTGCTGTTTCATTGTTTAGTCTCAACCAGGATTTCATCATTCATGTCAAGCAGTGAAGTTTCAGCTCTGTCTGTCCGTGGCCTCTTTTCCTCGGTGCGCACTGTGTCCGTTTCCAGCTTGTCCAGCTGTCTAACATTTCACGTAAACCCTGTTTGTCTGCATCAAAGTAGCGTTCCTTGTACCTAGCATCGAGCATGGGGGCGACACAGTAGAGGCTCAGAGAGAACGCTACCGAATCGCTAGTTCACAACCTCTAGTAGAGTACTCTTATAAGTTAACTCGACAGCCTGTGTTGGCATTTTTGTTGAGCAGGCGTTTCAATGCCATGACAGGTTATCACGTCTGCTGCAGACGCAGTTAGAACTTATTTCTCGAGTCAGTTGTTTGAATAGTGCTAGGAGTTCTAGGAGTGTTCATGTTCCAAGTTTCAAACATGTTCTCAAATGCCATTGAAATGGCAGCAGCGGTATGAGAACCAGCACATTCTTGAGCATGCAATACGGCTTTCCTCAGTATGAAATCCTATATTTTATGTGGCGTCATTACGTCATCTACCTACGTTATATTAGGTATGCACGTCAGCTTTGACATCGGTTTTGCACATCGGTGTTAAACTAGACATCGGGCAAATGCCGATGTTTGCATTTTAGCTAATATCGTCCGATTCTGATATGCTCATATATATCATGCATCCCTAGTGATAACTATCACCTCATGTGATAGAGCTTTAGAAGAAACCTCTGTCTCTCTCTGTTCCATCCCTCCCTTCTCAAAATCCCTCAGTCCTCCCCCTCAGAATTACTTGATCTTTAATCCCAAATCACAGAGGCTTTGCTTATGTAATCATGGAGATTGTAGAATACAATGGGACCCACAGCTACCATGTTGTGACATTTTTATGTAACACCTGGTAAGTATTCCAATGATAGTCTTTGAAAGGTGTTACAAAGGAGAAAAAAAAATAGGTAAATGTGTTTGATTGATCAATAATATAAATAGGTGTTTTATCAATTGCTCTTAGTTCTCAGTGTTTTGAAATTCACTGCCAGTGTTGAATTTAGAGAAAACACAAACTGAAACACAAGCAGTTTTTCATATATACACTGAACAAAAATATAAATGTAATATGTGACAATTTAAGATTTAACTGAATTACAGTTCATATAAGGAAATCAGTCAATTGAAATAAACCAGTCAGTATCTGGTGTGACCATATGCCTCATGCAGCGCGACACGTCTCCTTTGCATAGAGCTAGTTGACGTTGGAGGCGGCTTATGGTAGAGAAATTAACATAAAATTATATTGCAACAGCTCTGGTAGACATTCACAGTCAGCATGCTAATTGCATGATCCCTCAAAACTTGTGGCATTGTGTTGTATGACAAAACTGCACATTTTAGAGTGGCCTTTTTTTGTCCCCAGCACAAGGTGCACCTGTGTAATGATCGTGCTGTTTAATCAGCTTCTTGATATGCCACACCTGTCAGGTGGATGGATTCTTTTGTCAAAATAAAAATTCTCACCAACAGGGATCTAAACAAATTTGTGCACAAAATTTGAGAGAAATAAGATTTATGTTGGAACATTTTGGGAATTTTTGGGGCCAACACTTTACATGTTGCATTTATATTTTTGTTCAGTGTGTATATACAGTACCAGTCAAAAGTTTGGACACACCTACTAATTGAAGGGTTTTTCTTTATTTTTACTATTTTCTACATTGTAGAATAATAGTGAAGACTTCAAAACTATGAAATAACACATATGGAATCATGTAGTAACCAAAAAAGTGTTAAACAAATCAAAATATGTTATATTTTAGATTCCTCAAAGTAGACACCCTTTATTTGATGACAGCTTTGCAAAGTGAAAACATGTTTTTAGAAATGTTTGCACATGTAATGAAAACGAAATAAATAAATATCTATTTTACGTAAGTATTCAGACCCCTGAGTCAATACTTTGTAAAAGCACATTTGGCAGCGATTACAGCTGTGAGTCTTTCTGGGTAAGTCTAAGAGTTTTCTACACCTGGATTGTGCAACATTTGCCGATTTATTATTTTCAAAAGTCTTCAAGCTCTGTCAAATTGGTTGTTGATCATTGCTAGACAACAATTTTCAGGTCTTGCCATAGATTTTCAAGTAGATTTAAGTCAAAACTGTAACACGGTCACTCAGGAACATTCACTGTCTTCTTGGCAATCAACTCCAGTGTAGAATTGGCCTTGGGTTTTAGGTTGGTGTCCTGCTGAAAAGTGAATTCTTCTCCTAGTGTCTGGTGGAAAGCAGACTGAACCAGCTTTTTCTCTAGGATTTTGCCTGTAGGATTTTGCCTTAGCTTCATTCACTTTCTTTTTTATCCTGAAAACATCTCAGGTGCTTAAAGATTACAAGCATACCCATAACATGATGTAGCTAACACTACGTTTGAAAAAGTTAATAGCTTTGCCACATTTTTGGAGCATTTACTTTAGTGCCTTGTTGCAAACAGGATGCATGTTTTGGAATATTTTCATTTTGTACAGGTTTCCTTGTTTTCACTGTCAATTAGGTTAGTATTATTGAGTAACTACAATGTTATTGATCCATCTTCAGTTTTCTCCTATCACAGACATTAAACTCTAACTGCTTTAAATTGACCATTGGCCTCACGGTGAAATCCCTGAGTGGTTTCCTTTCTCACCAGCAACTGAGTGTCACGTTCTGACCTTAGTTCCTTTATTATGTCTTTGTGTTAGTTTGGTCAGGGCGTGAGTTGGGGTGGGTAGTCTATGTTCTTTTTTCTATGTAGTATTTATGTGTTTGGCCTGGTATGGTTCTCAATCAGAGGCAGGTGTCGTTCGTTGTCTCTGATTGAGAACCATACTTAGGCAGCCTGTTTTCCCCACTTGAGTTGTGGGTGATTGTTTTCTGTGTCTTCACCATACAGAACTGTTTCGTTTTCGTTTCTGTCTTTCACTTTGTTATTTTGTATTTCCGTGTTCAGTGTCTTGTCATTAAAAATGACGAACACTTACCACGCCGCACATTGGTCCGATCTGTCATACTCCTCGTTGGAGGAAGACGAATTTCATTACACTGAGTTAGAAAGGATGCCTGTATCTTTGTTGTGACTGGTTGTAGTGATACACCAAGCAAAGTGGAATTAATATGACCATGCTCAAGGGAATATTCAACGTCTGAGTTTACTTTTTTTTCTTCTTTAAAAAAAATCTACCAATAGGTATTTGTGGTTGAATCTGTGCTTGAAATTCACTGTTCGACAGAGACCTTACAGATAATTGTATGTGTGGGTTACAGAGATGAAGTAGTCATTCAAAAATCATGTTAAACATTATTACTGCACACAGAGTGAGTTTATGCAACTTATTATGTGATTTGTTAAGCACATTAACACTTTCACTCCTTTACTTATTTAGGCTTGCCATAACAAAGGGGTTGAACACCTGACAGCTTTTGATAATTTATTAATTTGTAAACATTTTGAAAAACCTAAGTCCAATTTTCCATCATGGTGTATTTTTTTTATTCAGGCTGTAGTATAACAAAATGTGGAAAAAGTACATTGGGTGTGAATACTGTTAGGCACTGTATATACAGTACACACTATACAGTGTATTCGTAAAGTATTCAGACACCTTGACTTTTTCAACATTTTGTTACATTACAGCCATATTCTAAAATGGATTATATTGTTTTTATTCCATCAATCTACACACAATACCCACATTGACAGAGCAAAAACTGTTTTTAAGAAATTATGCCGATTTATTAAGAATAAAAAACTGAAATATCTTATTTACATAAGTATTCAGACCCTTTACTCTGTACTTTGTTGAAGCACCTTTGGCAGCGATTAAAACCTTTGAGTATTCTTGGGTATGACGCTACAAGCTTATCATGCCTGTATTTGGGAAGTTTCTCCCATTCTTGTCTGCAGATCCTCTCAAGCTCTTTGTGGTTGGATATGGAGTGTTACTGCACAGCTATTTTCAGATCTCTCCAGAGAAGAGAGATTGGGTCCGGGCTCTGGCTAGGCTACTCAAGGACATTGACTTGTCCCGAAGCCACTACTGCGTTGTTTTGGCTGTGTGCTTAGGGTAGTTGTCCTTTTGGAAGATGAACCTTCGCCCCGGTCTGAGGTCCTGAGCACTCTGGAGCAGGTTTTCATCAAGGATATATCTGTACTTTGCGCGGTTCATCTTTCCCTTGATCCTGACTAGTCTCACAGTCCCTGCTGTTGAAAAACATCCCCATAGCATGATGCTGCCACCACCATGCTTCACCGTTGGGATGGTGCCAGGTTTTCTCCAGACTAGCTAGGCAATCAGCCCAAAGAGCTTGGTTTCATCAGACCAGATAATCTTGTTACTCATTGTATAAGAATCATTTAGATGCCTTTTAGCAAACTCCAAGTGGGCTGTCATGTGGATTTTGCTGAGGAGTGGCTTCCGTCTGGCCACCCTACCATAAAGGCCTGATTGGTGGAGTGCTGCAGAGATGGTTGTCCTTTTGGAATGTTCTCCAATCTACACAGAGGAACTCTGAAGCTCTGTCAGAGTGACCATTGTAGTAGAAATCAAGTAGTAGAAACAACAAGGGTGATCAATGGAAACAGGATGCACCAAAGCTCAATTTTAGAGTCTCACAACAAAGGGTCTGAATACCTTATTAATAAGGTATTTCAGTTTTTTATTTTTAATAATTTGCAAACATGTCTAAAAACCTGTTTTCACATTGCCATGATGGGGTATTGTGTGTAGATTGATGAGCAACATTTTGTATTTAATACATTTTATAATAAGGCTGTAACGTAACAAAATGTGGAAAATGTTAAAGCGTCTGAATACTTTCCGAATGGACCTTACCTACAAAAGTATGTGGACACCCGTTCAAATTAGTGGATTTGGCTATTTCAGCTACACCCGTTGCTCCATAGACAAACATTGGTAGTAGAATGGCCTTACTGAAGAGCTCAGTGAATTTAAACTTGGCATAGTCATAGGATGCCTGCTTTCCAACAAGTCAGTTCCTCAAATGTCTGCCCTGTTAGTGCCGTTATTGTGAAGTGGAAACATCTAGGAGCAACAACGGCTCAGCCACGAAGTGGTGAACCACACAAGGTCACAGAGTGCTGAAGCACGTAAAAATCGTCAGCACAATAACTGTTTGTCAGGAGCTTCATGAAATGTGTTTCATGAAGCCTAAGATCACCATGCGCATTGACAAGCTTCGGTTGGAGTGGTGTAAAGCTCGCTACCATTGGAAACACGTTCTCTGGAGTGATGAATCACGCTTCACCATCTGGACGAATCTGGGTTTGGCCAGGAGAACCCTACCTGCCAAAATGCATAGTGCCAACTGTAAAGTTTGGTGGATGAGGAATAATGGTCTGGGGCTGTTTTTCATGGTTCGAGCTAGGTTCCTTAGTTCCAGTGAAGGGAAATCTGAATGCTACAGCATTCATTGACATTCTAGACGATTCTGTGCTTCCAACTTTGTGGCAACAGTTTGGGGAAGGCCCTTTCCTGTTTCAGCATGACAATGCCCCCGTGCACAAAGAGAGGTCCATACAGAAATGGTTTGTCGAGATCGGTGTGGAAAAACTTGACTGGCCTGCACAAAGCCCTGACCTCAACCCCATTGAATACCTTTGGGATGAATTGGAACGTCAACTGCAAACCAGGCCTAATCGCCCAATGAATGGAAGCAACTCTCTGCAGCAATGTTCCAACATCTAGTGGAAAGCCTTCCCAGTAGAGTGGAGGCTGTTATAGCAGCAAATGGTGGACCAACTCCATATTAATGCCCATGATTTTGGAATGAGATGTTTCGGAGAGCAGGTGTCCACATACTTTTGGTCATGTTGTGTATATATAAACCACATCAGGGAACAGGATATCATGTTAACACCTTTTCACAACTTCCGGTGAAATTGGAGGGCACGCAATTCAAATAAATAATCATAAAAATTATGGATATTAAACATTTAGGTACATACAAGTATCTTATATCGGTTAAAAGCTTAAATTCTTGTTAATCTAACTGCATTGTGCGATTTACAATAGACTTTACAGCGAAAACATGCCATGCGATGTTTGAGGACTGCACCCCACATCAAAATATTTTTCAACCAGCACAGGCTTCATAAAATCACAAAGAGTGATTAAATATTCTCTTACTTTTTGAAAATCTACCTCTGATTTGTAATCCAAAGGTTACCAGGTTACCAGGTTGCAAATCTGCAATCCGAAGGTTACAACATGCATGATCATTTTGTTAGATAAAATCCTTCTTTATATCCCAAAAAGTCAGTTTAGTTGGCGCCATCGATTTGAGTAATCCACTTGTTCAACATGCAGAGAAAGGAATCCAAAAAGCTACCGCCAAACTTTGTTAAAACAAGTCAAAATACATTTCCATTTAATCCTCAGTTTAATTACATTTTAGGGTACCTATCATATTTAATATGGAAAGAAGTATGTTCGATAGGAAAGCAAAATTAGCAGGTGCGCGTCCTCTTCGTCATGCTCGCACAGACTGATTTCCAACTGACTCCCTGTACTAAAACTAAATTCTTCCTCGTTTGGGAAGAAACAAGCCTGAAATCTTGAACAAAATCTCATGGAAGCCATAGGAAATGCAATCTGGGAGCTGGAATTGCATATGCCCCATAGCTTTCCATTGTAAGAGCATGGGATCTCAAAAAACACAATTTCAGGTTGGTTATTCTTTGGATTTTCTCCTACCATATCAATTGTGTTATAGTCTCATACATTATTTTAACATTTCAACAAACTTCAAAGTGTTTTTTATCCAATGGTACCAATTATATGCATACCTTGGCTTCTGGGCCTGAGTAACAGGCAGTTTACTTTGGGGACGTCAGTCAGGCGGAAATTCAGAAAAAAGGACCCTAGTCTGAAGAAGTTGATGTTTGACAAGTCTTGACCACCGACTGACAGACCAAACATATATATTTTTTTACTGAACCTTTCATTACATTGAGATTGGATTAATGGTCTGCTGGCTGGTTTCTTTTCACAGATCCTCTTTACCTCAGGAGGTCTTATGTATCTGGTCCTGTTCCTGTTCACTCAGAAGTCAGGTGTGTGTATCTGCCTATTAACTTGGCTGGGTTCTTGGACTGTATAGCTTTCAGTAATCAAGGCTGTGATGTCATACGCTGGCATCACTGATATGACTATTAGCTGATGTCACTATCTGGCCGTGATTAGAAGTACTGTGCTTTGTGATAACAAAGTAAACTACGTTAACCACCTAGTAAACTAACATGCGTAAACATTCTCTCAGTCACTGACCAGCCCATTAGGCCAAACATTAGTCAATAACTGCGCACACACACGTGTACACATGCATGCGCACACACACAGTCCTAGGATGTCACCCATGCAGGAAAAAGCTTGTGAATAATAAACAGGCTTGTTGTTGCAGGACAGGACATAGTGTTTGAGTCTGATGGGAACACAAGCTGGTCTCAGAGCATTTCATATTATTCTGTAAGTAAATCCATGTACCCCATTTGGTATGATATGTTACACTTGGCATTGTTACATAAGACAGATGGTTACTGAAGGCCAAAACTAAAGTAGGGTGGTTGGTCTGGCGTATAACGCAAACGTCTAGCAACCCAAAGGTTGCAAGTTTGAATCTCATCAGACAACTTAAGATGCTGTCTTAGCTACTTTGAAACTAAGTAGCATGTTTGTAATTCGTAACATATCATACGAAATAGGTGATGGACATCCACAAATTAATACATACCACATGAAACTTAACATATTATACTAAATGGAGTATGTCAGATTTAAGTACAGAATAATTCGAAATGCTCTGAGATCAGGTTGGGGAACAACATAAATACAGGTTGGGGAACAACATAAATACAGAGAAATGTTGTTAAATCTTATTGACAGACATCTCTGGGGACATGCTGTGTATGTACACGCGTCGTGTGCATCAAGTTAAACACTGACCCCATTTTACAGGACACGTAATATCAGTCAAGGAAGGCAAGTAGAGTACTGAGAAATGTAATTATTTTTTCTTCACTTATCTAGATAATGTTTTATCGAATATTCTTAACAATTATCTAAAGCAGGGCTCTTCAACCCTGTTCCTGAAGAGCTACCGTCCTGCAGATTTTCGTTCCAACCCTAATCTAGTGCATACGATTATAATAATTAGCGGGTTTTTAAACTTAATCAGGTCATTTACAACTGAGGTTGGGGCGGAAACATACAGGAGGGTAGCTCTTCAGGAACATAGTTGGAGAGCCCTGATCTAAAGTGATACTGAAAGAGTATATTGATCAATGCATTAAGTTAATATCAATATCCACTTGTACCTGAAGTCAATGAATAATAAAGGTTTGAATTTGAAACAGCTTGAGGACTCTTTGGTTCCGCTGTTGATCTTCAGATTGGATAAGCAAGGCCCCAGAATATATTTGTATTCATAAACGCTTCCTTTTTCACACTCCTTATTAAATTAAAGCTGGTAAGTGAAATGATGTGGTGGGCGCCAAACTTCCCTGAGTATGTTCAGACGCTGCTCTATAGAGTTAATCCTAATGCGCACACACAGTAGCGGCATCACTGTGATTGCCCCAGGGCTCCGTGTGTGTGTGTGTGAGACCAAAGAGCTGAGTGACTCAGAGATCACCGGGGGGGGGGGGGGGGGGGGGGGACGACTAATGCATGTGCACAGACATACTCTGCGCGCACACACACACAGTGACATACACACATGCACACAGATGCACACACCCACAGAGCGACACACACACACACATCGAAACATAAATAGTGACACACCAGAGACAATCCCCTGCTGGCGTCACATATGGATGTGTCCAGAGTTGTCATCCGCTTTCCTGCCGTTCCATCTGACCACCACTTACTCCTAATCCTACACTCTGTTATGTTAATCCCTGCACAGTGGACACACACACACACATGAACGCATGCACACATAAACACAAACACTCACACACCATACACCTCCACCACATCCTCTGTAGTATAGGCAAAATAATCCATACATCCTTTCATTAACATATAAAATACAGTACATTCGACACACACAGATTTTAAATCTAATGTTTGTATTTCTCTACCGCGGTCTGTGCTCATTTAAAAATGTGACTCCAATTTGCTGAAAAAATTCAGCATCTGCACATTTAATGAGAAGGAAGGCGCTACGAATGTGAGGGCACGTGTTGGGCAGGAGGCAGTGCTTCTCAACAACTCCCTCTACATTCCTCCCCTCATTTTTACATTGTGTTTACTGTAGATCTATGGAGTGTGTATGAGCGTCCAAGCCTATGTGTGTGTGTGTGTGTGTAACTGGATGTATAAATCTGGATCTCCAGATTTATACATTAAATTGCATTATATAACTTCTCTCTCTTCCTCTCTACATATGACACACCGTTATGCAATCCTCAGAGGCAGCGTTAAAAAATCCTTTGGGATGAACTAAGTGCAGTATTGTGTATCTGAAATGTTACGGACGTTGTTGTTACAAACCCACACACAGAAATCCCCCTCGTACACACCAGGGAACTGGGAGGAACATGGACTGACCGTTTCACATCTCGCTCTGATGAGTTGGGGTCCTCAACGTTGGAAATGGGCTCCATTCACCTCAATTCCATCCATTAGCCAAAGAGCGGAGACTGAGGGCGGGCCCCAACCTCACTAGCCTGCTCAGCATTCACAATTTTCCCCGATTTCCATCGATGGATGGCAGCAGTGATCCGTTCCCCGGAGATGGTTGTGTGGAACATCGGTGGGGCAAGCCCACCCCCAGTTCTAGAGTCTAACACGTGATGTGCTGAGAAAAGGAGACAAACAGAGAAATTAGAAAAGGTTTGAACCATGTTAAAGATTAGCAGAGACGAACAGATACATAAAATATACATAGTAAGACATAAATGCATTATGAGACCACTGGTAATCTTTATGAATTTATAATAGCTGTTATATCTAAAAGGTATATTAATAGCTGTTGATCGATTTTACTGAAATCATTCATCTGAAAGTATTATGGCATTTAAATGTTTGGAGAGCAATACATAATTCATGACAATTTTGTTGTTGTTGTCCCCTCTAATTGGGCCCAAGTTTCATGAGCTGAAATAAAAGATCCCAGAATTTTTCCATAGCTTATTTCTCTCACATTTTGTGCACACATTTGTTTACATCCCTGTTAGTGAACATTTCTCACTTGCCATGATAATCTATCCACCTGACAGGTGACTAAAATGTGCAGTTTTGTCACACAACACAATGCCACAGAGGTCTCAAGTTGAGGGAACGTGCAATTGGAATGCTGACTGTAGGAATGTCCCCCAGAGCTGTTGATAGAGAATTTAATGTTCATTTCTCTACCATAAGCCGCCTCCAACGTTGTTTTAGAGAATTTGGCGGTACGTCCATCCTGCCTCAGAACCACATACCATGTGTAACAACTCCAGCCCAGGACCTCCACATCCGGCTTCTTTACCTGTGTGATCCTCTGAGACCAGCCACCCAGACAGCTGATGAAACTGAGGAGTATTTCTGTCTCTAATAAAGCCCTTTTGTGGGGAAAAACTCATCTCAACTGGCTGGGCCTGGCTCCCCAGTGGGTGGGCCTATGCCCGCCCAGGCCACCCATGGCTGCACCCCTGCCCAGTCATGACATCCATAGATTAGGGCCTAATGAATTTATTTCAATTGACTGATTTCCTTATATGAACTGTAACTCAGTAAAATCGTTGAAATTTATGCATTTTGTGTTTAAGCAATAAGGCCCGAGGGGGTGTGGTATATGGCCAATATACCACGGCTAAGGGCTGTTCTTACGCACTAAAGGCTGTTCCCGAGGTGCCTTATTGCTATTATACACTGATTACCAAATGTAATTAGATCAGTAAAAATAAATGTTTTGTCTTTCCCATGATATACAACACTCCTTCAGTGGTCTCCAACTGTACTTAAAAGCTAGTAAAACCAAATGCATGCTCTTCAACCGTTCGCTGCCCACACCCGCCCGCCCGACTAGCATCACTACTCTGGACGGTTCTAACTTAGAATATTTGGACAACTACAAATACCTAGGTGTCTGGCTTGACTGTAAACTCTCCTTCCAGACTCATATTAAACATTACCAATCCAAAATTAAATCTAGAATCAGCTTCCTATTTTCAACAAAGCCTTCACTCATGCCGCCAAACATACCCTCGTAAAACTGACTATCCTCAACTTCGGCGATGTCATTTACACAATAGCTTCCAATACTCTACTCAGCAAACTGGATGCAGTCTATCACAGTGCCATCCGTTTTGATACCAAAGCCCCTTATAACACTCACCACTGCAACCTGTATGCTCTAGTCGGCTGGCCCTCGCCAGACCCACTGACTCCATATCTCAGCTCACTGGTCACGATAACAACACCCACCCGTAGTACGTGCTCCAGCAGGTATATTTCACTGGCCATCCCCAAAGCCAACACGTCCTTTGGCCGCCTTTCCTTCCAGTTCTCTGCTGCCAATGACTGGAACGAATTGCAAAAATTGCTGAAGCTGGAGACTTATACATTTCCATCATTGACTTTAAACATCAGCTATCTGAGCAGCTAACCGATCGCTGCAGCTGTACATAGCCCATCTGTAAATAGCCCAACAAATCTACCTACCTCATCCCCATATTGTTTTTATTTACTTTTCTGCACACCATTATTTCTACTTGCACATCATCATCTACTTATCTATCACTCCCGTGTTAATTTGCTATATTGTAACTACTTTGTTACTATGGCCTATTTATTGCCTTACCTCCTCACGCCATTTGCACACACTATATATAGACTTTTTAAAAAATATTGTGTTATTGACTGTACGCTTGTTTATTCCATGTGTAACTCTGTGTTGTTTGAGTAGCATTGCTTTGCTTTACCTTGGCCAGGACGCAGTTGTAAATGAGAACTTGTTCTCAACTGGCCTACCTGGTTAAATAAAGGTGAGAAAGAAAAAAAAAAAAAATATATTATATATATATATATATATATATATATATATATATATATATATATATATATATATATATATACATACATATACCACGGCTTTCAGCCAATCAGCATTCAGGGCTCGAACCACCCAGTTTATAATTATATTTTTGTTCAGTATAACTCAGCTACCAGGAGGTGTGACTAAAAGCTGGTGACACAGTGCAGATTGTGTGTGTATGAGACTGACCATTTGTCTAGGAAACCTTTCCTTTGAGCTTTTGTGAGTGGCTTGCCCATGGCTAATTCTGGATATACAATGCTTATCTGCAAAAAGCCACAATTCTGAATTTGTGTTGCAGCCCAACTGCAGTCCCTCCACTTGGTTTGCATTCATAGATGGACTGATAGCCCATGAGATCAATATGATAATACAAATATTTCAAAACTATAGTTTCGAAACAAATTCAGATGACAAAAAAAAGAGTAAAATGTGCTTATATTTTGGGTTATGATAAGGTAAAACAGTTGAACTAAGCTCATGAGGTTATAAGTTATATTCTTCAAGAATCAATGGGTTTGTATCTTCAACTGAAATGACCATTGAGCAGCAGTAAATATTCCAGATTGCCCCTTTATGTTAAGTGCGTGTCCTGCTTGTGTTGTGTGTGTAAACTGGTTAGCCTGCATACAGTCACGGCCACACTTGTGTCATCTAGGATCAATGGGAAGAATGAAGGAATAGTGCAACATCCCACGTCGACTCAACATCCAATGGATCCATTGCTGATCAATGCTTTAGTCAAACACTGAACAGAGTCTCTGAACAAGCTAATGTTTAGTGACCTATACCTAATTTAATCAATGCTTTGAAATAGATGAAGCATCTGTATGGAAAAAGGGGTGTGGCAAGACAGGTTCATAGAGTACACAGTATACTGGAAAAAACTAATATATATACATACATAGAATAGAGTAAATCTCTACTGTATCATTGTTGCAATGAGAGTACTAGTCAGGACAACCTGCACAGTTCTACTAAACATAGAGAGAAAAAACCGACTGTTTCCCCAGTAATCACTTCACTTCTGTTGCACTTCTGTTGCTAGATGGCGCATGTGATTTCAGGTCAGACATTGTTAACGCTCTATAGCACATGATGTAAAGCCCTACTGGGACACGGACACACACACGGGCACACACACACACACATACATACAGTTGAAGTCGAAAGTTAACATAGGTTGGAGTCATTAAAACTCATTTTTCAACCACTCCAAAAATGTCTTGTTAACAAACTATAGTTTGGCAAGTCGGTTAGGACATCTACTTTGTGCATGACACAAGTAATTTTTCCAACAATTGTTTATAGACAGATTATTCCACTTATCACAATTCCAGTGGGTCAGAAGTTTACATACACCAAGTTGACTGTGCCTTTAAAACAGCTTGGGAAATTCCAGAAAAAGATGTCATGGCTTTAGAACTTCTGATTGGCTAATTGACAACATTTGAGTCAATTGGAGGTGTACCTGTAGATGTATTTCAAGGCCTACCTTTAAACTCAGTGCCTCTTTGCTTGACATCATGGGAAAATCAAAAGCAAATAAAAAAAATTGTAGACCTCAACAAGTCTGGTTCATCCATTGGAGCAATTTCCAAATGCCTGAAGGTACCACGTTCATCTGTACAGACATTAGTATAAACACCATGGGACCACGCAGCCGTCATACCGCTCAGGAAGAACACGCGTTCGGTCTCCTAGAGATGAATGTACTTTGGTTTGAAAAGTGCATATCATTCTCAGAACAGCAAAGGACCTTGTGAAGATGCTGGAGGAAACAGGTACAAAAGTATCTATATACAGTGTAAAACGAGTCCTATATCGACAACCTGAAGAAGCCACTGCTCCAAAATCACCATAAAAAAAGCCAGACTACAGTTTGCAACTGCACACAGGGACAAAGATTGTACTTTTTGGAGAAATGTCCTCTGGTCTTGATGAAACAAAAATAGAACTGTTTGGCCATAATGACCATCGTTATGTTTGGAGGAAAAAGGGGGAAGCTTGAAAGCCGAAGAACACCATCCCAACCAGGAAGCACGGGGGTGGCAGCATCATGTTGTGGGGGGTGCATTGCTGCAGGAGAGACTGGTGCACTTAAAAAAATCGATGGCATCATGAGGCAGGAAAATTATATGGATATATTGAAGCAATATCTCAAGACATCAGTCAGGAAGTTAAAGCTTGGACGCAAATGGGTCTTCCAAATGGCCAATGACCCCAAGCATACTTCCAAAGTTGTGCCAAAATGGCTTAAGGACAACAAAGTCAAGGTATTGGAGTGGCCATCACAAAGCCCTGACCTCAATCCCATAGAAAATGTGTGGGCAGAACTGAAAAAGCATGTGGGAGCAAGGAGGCCTACAAACCTGACTCAGTTACACCAGCTCTGTCAGGAGGAATGGGCCAAAATTCACCCAACTTATTGTGGGACGCTTGTGGAGGCTACCCGAAATGTTTGACCCAAGTTAAACAATTTAAAGGCAATGCTACCAAATACTAATTGAGTGTAAATCTTTCTCTCTATTATTATTCTGACATTTCACATTCTTAAAATAAAGTGGTGATCCTAACTGACCTAAGAGGGAATTGTTACTAGGATTAAATGTCAGGAATTGTGAAAAACTGATTTTAAATGTATTTGGCTAAGGTGTATGTAAATTCCGACTTCAACTGTATACTGGGAGACACACACATACATACACCGGGACACACACATATACATACCGGCACACACACACATACATACCGGCACACACACACACACACACACACACACACACACACACACACACACACACACACACTTGCTGCAGCAGCATCTCTAGCGCTGTCTCATGTGATACTCTGCTCAAAATAGGCTCTATGTTATGTACGTGTGATAAATAAGATACATGAAGACTAATGAAAATACACAGGCGCCAATCTAATTCCACAAAATTATGCAAATGAACCTATAGACCAATAAGCAAGACAGTCAAATATATTTCCATCGACTGGTACTTCCATCAGTGAATAAAAATGACTATTTTGCAATGGGATTCTTTTTTCTCCCGGTCAATTTGGATGCCTGTTGACTAATAATACCTGCGGGGCGGGCGGGTTTAAGGTCATGAAATATTGTGTGGATGAAGGACAGGTGGGTGGCAGGCGGGTTGAATAAAAATAAAACAATTAAAAATCCATAAATGTATAAGTCTTGTGCAATTCATATAGGCTACATTGAGGTTTTTCTTTCACTGTTTTTATTTGGCATTAGTGTGTAGCCTAAGCATTGGGGCCTAACTGTAGCAGTGTAATTGCCAAACGCTGTTGGGAACTTGGGGTAGTTCGAAAATCCAAAAAGACAATACAAGTAAGTTGTGTCTAGTAAAATGTTTATGCCGGGTGCCAGGACTCTCCATTTAGAGATATCAGTATCAATACCGCCTGTCAGTCTGGACATTATCACATGATCTTATCTTGCAAGTCTCCAAGTGCTGGCTCTATAGATGCATCTGTGAACACATACACAGTAACTTTTCTAATACTGATGGCAGTTAGGATAAGTGATATCTTCCAAACAAACAGTTTGAACAGTTCAGACTAAACCTACCTAAATCTGGTCCCCCCGTCGACGACCGTTGGTGAGCGGGCAAGAGGTGAGACTGGAGGTAAGGTCTTTGCCAGCATGGCAGTGTAGATCAACTCCTGGCCCTTCAAATCAAATCAAATCAAATCAAATGTTATTGTCACATACACATGGTTAGCAGATGTTAATGCGAGTGTAGCGAAATGCTTGTGCTTCTAGTTCCGACAATGCAGTAATAACCAACAAGTAATCTAACTAACAATTCCAAAACTACTGTCTTGTACACAGTGTAAGGGGATAAAGAATATGTACATAAGGATATATGAATGAGTGATGGTACAGAGCAGCATAGGCAAGATACAGTAGATGGTATCGAGTACAGTATATACATATGAGATGAGTATGTAAACAAAGTGGCATAGTTAAAGTGGCTAGTGATACATGTATTACATAAGGATACAGTCGATGATATAGAGTACAGTATATACGTATGCATATGAGATGAATAATGTAGGGTAAGTAACATTATATAAGGTAGCATTGTTTAAAGTGGCTAGTGATATATTTACATCATTTCCCATCAATTCCCATTATTAAAGTGGCTGGAGTTGAGTCAGTGTCAGTGTGTTGGCAGCAGCCACTCAATGTTAGTGGTGGCTGTTTAACAGTCTGATGGCCTTGAGATAGAAGCTGTTTTTCAGTCTCTCGGTCCCAGCTTTTGATGCACCTGTACTGACCTCGCCTTCTGGATGATAGCGGGGTGAACAGGCAGTGGCTCGGGTGGTTGATGTCCTTGATGATCTTTATGGCCTTCCTGTGACATCGGGTGGTGTTGGTGTCCTGGAGGGCAGGTAGTTTGCCCCCGGTGATGCGTTGTGCAGACCTCACCACCCTCTGGAGAGCCTTACGGTTGAGGGCGGAGCAGTTGCCGTACCAGGCGGTGATACAGCCCGCCAGGATGCTCTCGATTGTGCATCTGTAGAAGTTTGTGAGTGCTTTTGGTGACAAGCCGAATTTCTTCAGCCTCCTGAGGTTGAAGAGGCGCTGCTGCGCCTTCTTCACAATGCTGGATACTGGTTGGTAACACACAAACACAGAGCACTGATTGCATTATAAATGGTGGTTATGATTAGCATGGTGGAACTAACCTAATCAATGCATTCAACTTTCTTTTTCACTTCAGATATCATGATAGAATGGTAAACAGAGCGATCAGGCTGCTGCCACCTTGCTAGGTTATGAAGGTGAATTGGGACAAAACATGCAAGGGTCCCCATGCTTGTGTTCTCTACTGTATGTTGCATGTTCGGCTGCAAACTGTTTGTTTTTTTCAATTTCTGTTTTGAAGCTCATTTTCTGCAAATCTCCATCATTTCACATGACTTAGCCCCATGACCAGGGTGGAATAATAAAAAAATAGAGTCATAGACCGGATGTATTCATGACTCTTTAAAAAGTTAAATACACAAAAATTGGACCACTTGGTTTGAAGATACTTTGAAATTATTTGGGCATGAACTTTTGAGTACGGCAACTGCAGGACATTACATTGGTTTTTGGTTAGAAAATGCTAATATTAACGGTTGGTGGCAGTGGCTAACCCTAGGATGGATTGCAGTTGCTCCTTGTCCATAAGAAACAAACACTTAAATAAGTAATTCATTTGGGTGAACTATCCCTTTCAAATAGGACCGTAGAAAATCCTGATGTTTCCCAAATCCTGTGGTTTGAATATGTGATATTTAAGTTCTACAAACCACTTCACATTTAAGAGAAATATAATGAATACCAATTTTCAGGTGGTTGAGACTGATTTGTAAAACCTTGTCATCTCCTTACTCTATATAGGCAAGATCTTTTGCATGTATGCCTACCATTTCTGCCTAGCAGCTTGTGCACAATACTGAAATGTCTAAACTGGATGAGGCAAGGGGCATTTAAATATAGCCTATATTCAACATTATCCATCAATGTTTACAAAAAGCCCTCATTGCAATTTCTAAATCAATTTTTAAATAGATTATCAAAGACAAATAAAACAATCAAAGTATGAGTTAAGGGGTTGTAAGTAAGCATTTCACTGTAAGGTCTACTACACCTGTTGTATTCGGCGCATGTGACAAATTAAATTTGATTTGATTAGTAGTGTTCTTACAAACTAATTAGTATATATTTTAACCCATTGAAGGGGATGGGAATTGTTCTAATGGCTTACAGCACCAGTTAAAAGCTTGGACACACCTACTCATTCAAGGGTTTTTCTTTATTTTTTACTTACTTTATTTGTACTATTTTCGACATCATATAATAATAGTGAAAACATCAAAACTATGAAATAACACATATGAAATCATGTAGTAACCAAAAAAAGTGTTAAACAAATCAAAATGTATTGTCAATGTAGCCAACCTTTGCCTTGATGACAGCTTTGCACACTCTTGGCATTCCCTCAAACAGCTTCATGAGGTAATCACCTGGAATGCATTTCAATTAACAGGTGTACCTTGTTAAAAGTTAATCTGTGGAATTTCTTTCCTTCTTAATGCATTTTAGCCAATCAGTTGTGTTGTGACAAGGTAGGGGTGGTATACAGAAGATAGCCCTATTTGGTAAATGACCAAGTCCATATTATGGCAAGAAACGCTCAAATAAGCAAAGAGAAACAACAGTTCATCATTACTTTAAGACATGAAGGTCAGTCAATACGGAAAACGTAAAGAACTTTGAAAGTTTCTTCAAGTGCAGTCGATAAAACCATCAAGTGCTATGGTGAAATTGGCACTCAAGAGGACCGCCACAGGAAAGGAAGACCCAGAGTTACCTCTGCTGCAGAGGATAAGTGAATGAGAGTTAACTGCACCTCAGATTGCAGCCCAAATAAATTATCCAAAGTTCAAGTAACAGACACATCTCAACATAAAATGTTCAGAGGAGACTGCATGAATCAGGCCTTCATGGTCAAATCGCTGCAAAGAAACCACTACTGAAGGACACCAATATGAAGAAGAGGTTTAATTGGGCCAAGAAACAAGAGCAATGGACATTAGACCCGTGGAAATCTGTACTTTGGTCTGATGAGTCCAAATTTGAGATTTTTGGGATGAGTTGGACCTCAGAGTGAAGGAAAAGCAGCCAACAAGTGCTCAGCATATGTGGCAACTCTTTCAAGACTTTTGGAAAAGCATTCCTCATGAAGCTGGTTGAGAGAGTGCCAAGAATGTGCAAAGCTGTCAAGGCAAAGGGTGGCTATTTTGAAGAATCTAAAATATATTTTGATTTGTTTAACACTTTTGGTTACTACATGATTCCATAGTTTTGATGTCTTCACTATTATTCTACAAATAATACAAAAAATGTAAAGATAAAGAAAAACCCTTGAATGAGTAGGTGTGCCCAAACTTTTGACTGGTATTGTACATCAGCTATTGTGAAAGACCAAATAAATTAAACAGATAATACAATCTCTTGAAGATATGACATAAATCTGTGCTTACATCCAACCCAAATTATATTTTAATGCATTGTCCCCCACTAAAATCAGTTACACATTTGGGTAAAAAATCTGTTTGGGCAAAATCCTGTTCATAGTTAGACAAATAAGATCCTCCTACAGAAGTTCCTGCTGAATGCTGCCTTTTTGATGTTACAGCCTAATAAACCTAGTGCTAAATTGCCAATGACCAACTTAGGTGAATAATGTAGTTTATGGATCAGAGCTCATGCAAGTGGTGGATTAAATCACTAGTATCACATGCTGACAAAAGGAAGCATTCTGCGACAGGGACAGGAGTAACATCAAATAGTTTTATACAAAACAGCGCTACAAGTTGCCATGCTGCTTTTTTGAAAATATAGTTCATAAACTGTGTTCAACATAGAACAAACATGCCTGCCAAGTGTCATAACCCTCCTCTTGTGATGATCTCAAGGATCAGGTTACAGTGGGTCCGCTCTACAGCGCGGGAAGTCTGCTGTTTTATGGCGGTCATGCAATACGCTGCCTCTGTGCTCTGTAGTGTTCGAGGTTGGAATGTGGAACACAGTTTACAGTGGTCCGTGGACACCTAAGGGACAGTCATGACGAAGTTGTTTCATTTGGTGACCTCATGAAAGACAGGAGACCCACATTACTGTACCTCTGTTTGTGTACACTTTTCAATTATCAGATTTACATTTAGACGTTGGATAAAATGAATGAGTAAATATGAAACTATTTGTGAAAAGATATAATGTGATGTTAACCTTTTAAACGAGAGTATGGATTTTCATATACAGTTTAACTAGTCAATGGGCACACCCCGTGAGCAAGACAGTATATCAGGGGTCATGGAACCCCACTTTTCTACTCCAGAGTATAAAACTACCCGTGATTAAATTTACATTTCATGCCAAAGAGACACAGGGTAAGCCGGACGTCGCGAATGGTTAAGAAGACTAGAAAACATGCTACATGTTAAATGGTTAAGAACTACAACTTCATACGCCAGGAGACCAGACAGCATGTAGTGTTGGCTACACGGCTC
Source organism: Oncorhynchus mykiss (assembly GCF_013265735.2). Classification (NCBI taxonomy): domain Eukaryota; kingdom Metazoa; phylum Chordata; class Actinopteri; order Salmoniformes; family Salmonidae; genus Oncorhynchus; species Oncorhynchus mykiss. The sequence continues at coordinate 46,059,155 of NC_050570.1, read as the reverse complement.
AACACTGATACTATCGATCACTACAGAATAAGAGCAAATCCTAGACGTAGATTTACTAGTTTGCAGCTGGAAATTACATAAGTCTTGTATGAGAATACAGACAACCGCGGAAGCATCTGTCCTATGCAATTACCATCTGTACACCGGACGTAATCATTACAACAGACACTATACAGAGCCGCTGAGAAAGCGAAAACTACGAAAGACATTGTGACTTCTTGGGAAGTTAACCAGAGACTCTCTGATGAACTGACTCTCCAGCAGACGGACCGGCGATTCCAACAGAGAAGACAAAGACATATGAGCGTAAATATATACTTTGCAATTATTTTTTAATGAGCGGCCGTTCATGTGCAAAGGATTAGCATTTGAATGAATATAATAATCAACTGTGTGTAGTGAATACATTTAGTCTTTCCCGCTTTTTATCTGTCCCCACCCCTTTCCATTGTCTACCAAGCCCTCATACCGGTTTAGCCCACTAGCCCATTCGGCAGGGTAGCCTAGTGGTTAGAGCGTTGGACTAGTAACCGGAAGGTTGTGAGTTCAAACCCCCGAGCTGACAAGGTACAAATCTGTCGTTCTGCCCCTGAACAGGCAGTTAACCCACTGTTCCCAGGCCGTCATTGAAAATAAGAATTTGTTCTTAACTGACTTGCCTGGTTAAATAAAGGTAAAATAAAATAAAAAATAAAAATTCTGTGACATACAATTTTCTCCTACCATCTTGAAATGTTCAGTTACAGATGAGACTGACTTTATAATAATCAATAGTGTGGTTAGGGTTATTGGTTCTCCCTTTATTGCAACATTTTCACTATGTTTGAGTAGTGTCAAATGTACTGCCTAGTAAGGAATTCATTTAAAATATTCAATACAAATTGTGTGAGTATTTGATGTCTATCTGACATACTGTACGTTGTAACACATGGTTGCTGAATGTTTGGGAAAAATAGGATACAAATTTGTAATTTGAACCACTTCTGTAGAATGACCCAGATATCAATGTTTCAGCTAGCTTGCTAGCCTGCATTGGCTGTGTGTAGGTCTACTAGCATTAGCATAACATATAGCTTTGTCTAGGCTAGCTGCACAAAACCAATGGACCATGGAGGACTTCAGCTACAGTATACTGGATAACTGCCTCATGTCATCTTATACCTTCACTCCTTCTTTCCCCTTTCTCGTCAATCTCTCCTTTATTCTCTCTTTTGCACTCTTCTTCCACTACCATCTACCTTTCTGGCTATTGTTTGTTTATCTCAATTATTTTCTTTTCATTTATCCCGAGCCTTTACATGTCTCTCTTCTGTGCACATTTCTTGCTCCTCTCAATTACTATGCTGTGATTTATTGCAGAGTCAATTAAAATTTCTGTGTACATGCCTCGAGACAGGAAATTAGCCTACTAAGTATTACTGAGGCACAATTTTCATACATTTTCTGGCTGCAGTCTTGGCGGTTCCAAACTTCTTCCATTTAAGAATGGAGGAGGCCACTGTTCTTGGGGACCTTCAATACTGCAGACATTTTTTGGTACCCTTCCCCAGATCTGTGCCTCGCCACAATCCTGTCTCGGAGCTCTACGGACAATTCCTTCGACCTCATGGCTTGGTTTTTGCTCTGACATGCACTGTCAACTGTGGGACCTTATTGAGACAGGTTTGTGCCTTTCCAAATCAATTGAGTTTACTACAACAATCAAGTTGTAGGTACATCTCAAGGATGATCAATGGAAATAGGATGCACCTAAGCTCAATTTCAAGTCTCATAGCAAAGGGTCTAAAAAAGGTATTTATGTATACATTTGCAAAGATTTTGAGAAATGTTTGAATACTTTCCAAATGCACTGTATACCTTCTAATATATCAATGGCAAGCTTACATTCATAGCTAGCCATTCGACATTGCTGGAATGTTGAAGTCAACAGAAATTTGACCTTTGACCTCTAGCGTACATAAAGAATTACCTGTATAAATCGCTTAAAAAAGAAAACCCCGATACGTTAATCTGTTTGACAAGTGGTTCTGAAAGGTCATGAAATAAACGTTCAATTTATATATAATATAACCAACTTTGAAAGCACCAGCTAAAACTAGTGTTTAAAAATAGGCCATATGGTACTATTAACATTAGAATGGCAGTTACGTTTTTGGATTGTACCACATTTCACACACACAGCTAGAACAGGGTTTCAAAAAGATTTATAGATACAGGACCATCACATGATTCATGTACAGTTGAAGTCAGAAGTTTACATACACTTAGGTTGGAGTCATTAAAACTTGTTGTTTTCAACCACTCCACAAATTTCTTGTTAACAAACAATAGTTTGGCAAGTCGGTTAGGACATCTACTTTGTGCATGACACAAATAATTTTCCCAACAAATATTTATAGACAGATTATTTCACTTAACATTTACTGTATCACAATTCCAGTGGGTCAGAAGTTTACATACACCAAGTTGACTGTGCCTTTAAACAGCTTGGAAAATTACAGAAAATGATGTCATGGCTTTAGAAGCTTCTGATAGGCTAATTGCCATCATTTGAGTCAATTGGAGGTGTACCTGTGGATGTATTTCAAGGCCTACCTTCAAACTCAGTGCTTGGCATCATGGCAAAATCAAAAGAAATCAGCCAAGACCTCAGAAAAAAAATTGTAGACCTCTACAAGTCTGGTTCATCCTTGGAAGTAATTTCCAAACGCCTGAAGGTACCACGTTCATCTGTACAAACAATAGTACGCAAGCATAAACACCATGGGACCATGCAGCCATCATACCGCTCAGGAAGGAGACGCGTTCGGTCTCCTAGAGATTAATGTACTTTGGTGCGAAAAGTGCATATCAATCCCAGAACAGCAGCAAAGAACCTTGTGAAGATGCTGGAGGAAACAGGTACAAAAGTATCTATATCCACAGTAAAACGAGTCCTATATTGACAACCTGAAAGACCGCTCAGCAAGGAAGAAGCCACTGCTCTAAAACCACCATAAAAAAGCCAGACTGCGGATTTGCAACTGCACATGGGGACAAAGATCGCACTTTTTGGCGAAATGTCCTCGTCTGATGAAACAAAAATAGAACCGTTTGGCAATAATGACCATTGTTATGTTTGGAGAAAAAAGGGGGAGGCTTTCAAGCTGAAAAACACCATCCCAACCATGAAGCACGGTGGTGGCAGCATCATGTTGTGGGGGTGCTTTGCTGCAGGAAGGACTGGTGCACTTCACAAACTAGATGGCATCATGAGGGAGAAAAATTCTGTGGATATATTGAAGCAATATCTCAAGACATCAGTCAGGAAGTTAAAGCTTGGTCGCAAATGGGTCTTTCAAATGGAGAATGACCCCAAGCATACTACCAAAGTTGTGGCAAAATGGCTTAAGGACAACAAAGTCAAGATATTGGAATGGCCATCACAAAGCCCTGACCTCAATCCCATAGAAAATGTGTGGGCAGAACTGAAAAAGCCTGTGCAAGCAAGGAGGCCTACAAACCGGACTCAGTTACAGTAGCTCTGTCAGGAGGAATGGGCGAAAATTCACCCAACTTGTTTGACCCAAGTTAAACAATTTTAAGGCAATGCTACCAAATACTAATTGAGTGTATGTAAACTTCTGACCCACTGAGAAAGTGAAAATAAAACAAAATGGTGATCCTTTACTGACCTAAGACAGGGGATTTTTACTAGGATTAAATGTTAGGAATTGTGAAAAACTGAGTTTAAATGTATTTGGCTAAGGTGTATGTATGTAAACTTCTGACTTCAACTGTAACATAAGCCTTTTTCCAATATGGCCACCAAACAACTGTTGGGCTCCCGAGTGGCGCAGCGGTCTAAGGCACTGCATTCCAGTGCTAAAGGCGTCATTACAGAACCTGGTTCGATCCCGGGCTGTATCACAACCGGCTGTGATCGGGAGTCCCATAGGTGCGGCGTACAATTGGCCCAGCCGTCCTGGTTAGGGTTACGCCGGCGTAGGCTGTCATTGTAAATAAGAATTTATTCTTAAATGACTTGCCTAGTGTAATAAAAGTAAAATAAAAAATAAATAAAAACTTAGGGTCTTAGATAAATTTCGCATTACCATACTTGAAATATAATTAATATCTTCATAGTGATGTAGAATACACAACCAAATGAGCCAGCTGTGCAGATATAAAGATTAGTCACAGAATTGTAAGAATGTGCCCAAAAAGCTGTCTGAATCACTGATTTCTGCAGGTGGCAATCAAATAATTGCAATATTTAATCTCCAAACAAGTCAAATGGATATGTACAAGTGAATAGTCATGGATGACTAAATTATATACGTTATCCTATTAAGGGTTTCTGGTTGATCAGCTCAGATAAGATCTCTTTGTACAAAACCATCTAATACAAACGCGGAGGCTTTGCTCCCCGGTGGGGAAAGGAAAAGAAAAGGAGATACGTCGCTCTGGAGTGTCTGTCTTATGACTCAAATGTAAATGTTAAATGAGATAAGGAGGAGGGGTGGACAAGAAGCAGAAGGAGAGGAAGGGATCTTTATTGTAAAAGTGCCAGATCCATGGCGAGGATCAAGGGAGGGTAGAGGGAGTGGAACCACTGTCACATCTCATCAACACTACAAAAGATGGAAGTTTTTTAAAATACTTTCATCATATTGCTTTTCTCCTTCTCTTTCTTCTCTATAGCTAGAAGGCAGTCATGTTCAATATGTTGAGCAATATTAGAGGGGGGAGGGGTGGTAATGTAAAGCTTTATGTGGTGCAGCCACAATCTGCTCATGGTGGGAAGTCTGTGGCTTAAGCACCAGCTATCTTTATAATAACGGTCTCATGTAAACAGGGGCTTGATTCAATCGAAAATCATATAACAAAGACCTAGCTACTACTAGGGTTGCACATTTTGGGGAATGTTCAGAGGTGGAAACTTTCCGTGGGAATTAACGGGAATATATGGGAATATATAAGAATTAAAGGAAATATATGCAAACTAATATTAATACCATTTAAATAGAGGTGTTTTTTGCATTGGCTATATTTATTTATTTATTTATGGAGACAGAAACATACACCTTTGCCTTATCATAAGTAGACAATTGCAAATGATTAAATCCTTCCAATAAAAATGTTTAAAAAACTACACTGCTCAAAAAAATGAAGGGAAAACTAAAATAGATTCCTAGATCTGAATGTATGAAATATTCTTATTAAATACTTTTTTCTTTACATAGTTGAATGTGCTGAAAACAAAATCACACAAAAATTATCAATGGAAATCAAATTTATCAACCCATGGAGGTCTGGATTTGGAGTCACACTCAAAATTAAATTTGAAAACCACACTACAGGCTGATCCAACTTTGATGTAATGTCCTTAAAACAAGTCAAAATGAGGCTCAGTAGTGTGTGTGGCCTCCACGTGCCTGTATGACCTCCCTACAACGCCTGGGCATGCTCCTGATGAGGTGGCGGATGGTCTCCTGAGGGATCTCCTCCCAGACCTGGGCTAAAGCATCTGCCAACTCCTGAACAGTCTGTAGTGCAACGTGGCGTTGGTGGATGGAGCGAGACATGATGTTCCAGATGTGCTCAATTGGATTCAGGTCTGGGGAACGGGCGGGCCAGTCCATAGCATCAATGCCTTCCTCTTGCAGGAACTTCTGACACACTCCAGCCACATGAGGTCTAGCATTGTCTTGCATTAGGAGGAACCCAGGGCCAACCGCACCAGCATATGGTCTCACAAGGGGTCTGAGGATCTCATCTCGGTACCGAATGGCAGTCAGGCTACCTCTTGCGAGCACATGGAGGGCTGTGCGGCCCCCCAAAGAAATGCCACCCCACACCATGACTGACCCACCGCCAAACCGGTCATGCTGTAAGATGTAGCAGGCAGCAGAACGTTCTCCACGGCGTCTCCAGACTCTGTCACGTCGGCCCCATTGCTCAGTGTGAACCTGCTTTCATCTGTGAAGAGCACAGGGCGCCAGTGGCGAATTTGCCAATCTTGGTGTTCTCTGGCAAATGCCAAACGTCCTGCACGGTGTTGGGCTGTAAGCACAACCCCCACCTGTGGACATCGGGCCCTCATACTACCCTCATGGAGTCTGTTTCTGACCGTTTGAGCAGACACATGCACATTTGTGGCCTGCTGGAGGTCATTTTGCAGGGCTCTGGCAGTTCTCCTCCTGCTCCTCCTTGCACAAAGGCGGAGGTATCCATTATCAATGGAAATCAAATTTATCAACCCATGGAGGTCTGGATTTGGAGTCACACTCAAAATTAAATTTGAAAACCACACTACAGGCTGATCCAACTTTGATGTAATGTCCTTAAAACAAGTCAAAATGAGGCTCAGTAGTGTGTGTGGCCTCCACGTGCCTGTATGACCTCCCTACAACGCCTGGGCATGCTCCTGATGAGGTGGCGGATGGTCTCCTGAGGGATCTCCTCCCAGACCTGGGCTAAAGCATCTGCCAACTCCTGAACAGTCTGTAGTGCAACGTGGCGTTGGTGGATGGAGCGAGACATGATGTTCCAGATGTGCTCAATTGGATTCAGGTCTGGGGAACGGGCGGGCCAGTCCATAGCATCAATGCCTTCCTCTTGCAGGAACTTCTGACACACTCCAGCCACATGAGGTCTAGCATTGTCTTGCATTAGGAGGAACCCAGGGCCAACCGCACCAGCATATGGTCTCACAAGGGGTCTGAGGATCTCATCTCGGTACCGAATGGCAGTCAGGCTACCTCTTGCGAGCACATGGAGGGCTGTGCGGCCCCCCAAAGAAATGCCACCCCACACCATGACTGACCCACCGCCAAACCGGTCATGCTGTAAGATGTAGCAGGCAGCAGAACGTTCTCCACGGCGTCTCCAGACTCTGTCACGTCGGCCCCATTGCTCAGTGTGAACCTGCTTTCATCTGTGAAGAGCACAGGGCGCCAGTGGCGAATTTGCCAATCTTGGTGTTCTCTGGCAAATGCCAAACGTCCTGCACGGTGTTGGGCTGTAAGCACAACCCCCACCTGTGGACATCGGGCCCTCATACTACCCTCATGGAGTCTGTTTCTGACCGTTTGAGCAGACACATGCACATTTGTGGCCTGCTGGAGGTCATTTTGCAGGGCTCTGGCAGTTCTCCTCCTGCTCCTCCTTGCACAAAGGCGGAGGTAGCGGTCCTATTGCTGGGTTTGTTGCCATCCTACGGCCTCCTCCACGTCTCCTGAAATACTGGCCTGTCTCCTGGTAGCGCCTCCATGCTCTGGACACTACGCTGACAGACACAGCAAACCTTCTTGCCACAGCTCACATTGATGTGCCATCCTGGATGAGCTGCACTACCTCAGCCACTTGTGTGGGTTGTAGACTCCGTCTCATGCTACCACTAGAGTGAAAGCACCGCCAGCATTCAAAAGTGACCAAAACATCAGCCAGGAAGCATAGGAACTGAGAAGTGGTCTGTGGTCACCACCTGCAGAACCACTCCTTTTTTAAGGGTGTCTTGCTAATTGCCTATAATTTCCACCTGTTGTCTATTCCATTTGCACAACAGCATGTGAAATGTATTGTCAATCAGTGTTGCTTCCTAAGTGGACAGTTTGATTTCACAGAAGTGTGATTGACTTGGAGTTACATTATGTTGTTTAAGTGTTCCCTTTATTTTTTTGAGCAGTGTATTTAGTTACAAATTGAACTTTAATTAAATGAGTTGATTTCACTGAACAACAAAAGGGAATACTGAATGATCCATCGCATCTCCCCCAAAAATTTCAACATACATCTGTAAAATTATAGTCTAGAAACTAAAGCTTTGGTTGTCTTCCTCTCAGGCTTCCATGTCTTCTCCCTGTACCTCCTCAATGTCCACCTCTTGAACATCAGACTGAGGCCTCATCGTCACTGTCACTTTCAAACCTTGTTGAGGATGGCTCGTTGTCAGGCTCAAAAACCCTCAAATTTGCCCAGATGGCAACCAATATTTCAATCTTGTATTGGTCAGCCTGTTGCATGCTTTGGTGTGGGTGTTCCCAAACAAGGACCAGTTGCGCTCTGAGGTGGCTGATAATGGTGGGATTTGGAGGTTGATGGAGGCAACAGGGGAAAGAGCGTCAGATCCACAAAGTTCCTTCCACCAAGTGGCTGATGAGATATGTTGGCACGAATGCCATATTGCATCTCCAACCCAAAGCCCATGCTTGGAAGTGTACTTAGCCAGACTGCCAAGAACCTTGCCCTTACCCAGGCCAAGGTGGCGAGACATGGTAGTGATGACACTATAGGACTTGTTGATCTCTGCACCAGACAGGATGCTCTTGCCAACATACTTGAGGTCCAACACGCTGCGGCATGTATGGGCTTTAGGCAGAAGTCTTCATGCTTTTTGATGTATTTCAGAACTGCAGTTTCCTCTGATTGGAGCAACAGTGAAGTGGGCAGGGCAGTACAGATTTATTCTCTTACATCTGCAACCAGAGTCTGAACATCAGACAGGATGGAATTGTCTCCCTCAATCTGTGCAATGACTACTGCTATAGGTTCAGGAGTTTCAGGCTGCGTACCACTCTCTCCCAAAATGCATCATCCAGGAGGATCCTCTTGATGGGGCTGTCCATATCGGCAGACTGTGATATGGCCATTTCTTGGGGACTCCTATCCCTCCAGGAGACTGTTAAAAATGATGACAACACCACCCAATGGGAGTTGCTGGGCAGCTTCAATGTGGTGATCTTATTCTTCTCACTTTGCTTGGTGAGGTAGACTGCTGCAATAACTTGATGACCCTTCACATACCTAACCATTTCCTTGGCTCTCTTGTAGAGTGAATCCATTGGTTTCAATGCCAATGCATGAGCAGCACAGCCAACGGGTGTGATGTGAGGGTAGAACTCCTCCACTTTAGACCAGAAGTCTTCATGTTCACAGCATTGTCCGTCACCAGTGCAAATAGCTTCTGTGGTCCAAAGTCATTGAAAGTCACTGCCTTCAGCTCATCTGCAATGTAGAGACCGGTGTGTCTGTTGTCCCTGGTGTCTGTGCTCTTGTAGAATACTGGTTGAGGGGTGGAGATGTAGTTAATTATCCCTTGCCCACGAACAATTGACCACCCATCAGAGATGATTGCAATACAGTCTGCTTTTTCTGTGATGTGCTTGACCTTCACTTGAACTCTGTTGAACTCTGCATCCAGCTAATGAGTAGATAAGGCATGTCTGGTTGGAGGGGTGTATGTTGGGTGAAGAACATTCAGAAATCTCTTCCAATACACATTGCCTGTGAGCATCAGAGGTGAACCAGTTGCATACACAGCTTGAGCAAGACATCAGCATTTCTCTGACTACGTTCCTCCATTGTGTCGAAAAAACTTCTGATTCCAGGAGGATCATGAGCTGTTGTTATTGATAAGGCGTCTGATTCACTTCAAATAGAAGTAGATGGAATTTTGAGGTTGCTTGTTGTGAGCGCTGAGGGAACTTTACACACTTGGCCAAATGATTCTGAATCTTTGTTGCATTCTTCACATATGATTTGGCACAGTATTTACAAATGTACACAGCTTTTCCATCTACATTAGCTGCAGAGAAATGTCTCCACACATCAGATAGTGCCTGTGGCACAATTACAAAACATTTTGTAAAAAAACAAAAACTAATACAATTCCATGTACAAATAAATAGTTAAGAAATTAGATTAAACAACTCCTTGGTAAAATACATGTTTTAAAATGAAACGTACGGAAACAGGTGAATTAACACTCAGTTAGCAGGCTCAAGCAAGCTAAAACCCACATGGTAGCAAAAACTAACTAGCAGAAATTGCTAACAAGTTAGAAATGATTTAAACACACTTTGTTGTAGGCTACCATTTACTAGTTAACAAAAAATCATGTCATATAAAATGTATTCACTCCACCCGGTATTGTAATCAAAACTTACCAGAAAGCATGTAGTCAGTCCTTGGCTCAGAGAGTTTAGTAGTGTGGGCTCAATAGGATCTCATTAGTATGCAAGATCTTGAGAATCAGCTATACATGTGATGGAAGAATGCACTATGCATGCAGAGGTTTGCCACAAGACCTAGAATTGCCTTATGTGTATCTCACAAAAAAGGTTCACTGTTATAAGCTAACTTTTTGAGCAAAATTCCCCAAATTCCAGGGCTTAACTTCCCATGGAAAATTTCCGGATATTTACCAGAAAGTTTCTGACCTTTTGCAAACCTAGCTGCCCTAGCTACTACTACCAGGTGCTTCTGCTGCCTCTACTCTGGAGCAAGAGCAATGACTCCCAGGCAGCTGCCCTGGCCAATGGGTTGGTTTGGTGGCTAGTCAGTCCACTCAGCCTGCATGCCTGGCAGCTTTTATAAATGGGGCATGCCCAAAACCCCTGCCTGGCTGCGTCACCACCCAAACACACAGCGCAGGGAATCCTCTTCCCCTAGCTGGGGTGGCAGGTAGCCTAGTGGTTAGAATGTTGGGCCAGTAATTGAAAGGTTGCTTGATCGAATCCCTGAGCTGACAAGGTAAAAATGTCATCCTGCCTGTTGGCCTACCTGGGAACAATGGGTTGTCATTATAAATAAGAATTTGTTTTTAACGGACTTGCCTAGTTAAATAAAGGTTACATGAAAAAAAATTCAAGCTGCAACCGGAGTGTCTGTCTGTGTGTGTGTGTGTGTGTATGAGAGAGAGGGAGAGAGAGAGAGAATGTGACAAAGCACTCAGGTAAGAGTAGTAGCACAATGTGAGAGTGCCACACACACACCTTTGCAGTGAGGCTGACAATTTGCATTCCAGTGTTCACAGTACACCATCAAACATTAGAACATTCCATAAAAACAAGAGTTGGTGCTGCTGAGAAGGGAAATAAAACCTCTCACTCCCCCCCTCCCCCTTTTGTGAAAACAGAAGCTTGACTGTTGAACGTGCTGTGAATCACAAAAGATACGATTGTTACTGTAATGAATGCTAATATACTGTTTTTCCTATAATGAATGCTTCAGAAAGACCAGTGTTAAACCAGCAATACAGAACATACAGATGGATCTGCGTCCCAAATGGCACCCTATTCCCTTTATAGTGCACGACTTTTGATCAAGGCCCATAGAGCACTATAGTAGTGCACTATATAGGAAATTGGGTGCCATTTGGGATGCAGACAGTGTCTACAGTAGATACCTATATTGTTCTCCAGGGGGAGGTGACTGGGAGAGGAAGGGCAGAGGTTGTGTGGTGGAGGGTCTCTGGTTTCCTTATAAGGAAATGTCTATAGACATAATCTTGCATGACCGCGGACAATGTTCTTCAAAAGGCGAGGCAGCACTGGCCTTTTATAGGGCCCCTGATAACCGTGCCCCCCTACACAATCAATGGACATGAAAGACCCTGAGTGTACACGGTGATTGCAAAGGCAATATTGGCAGGAATATGGGGATAGGCTTGTGGGAGGAAGCAGAAAGCACACCAAACCTCGGAGCTAACCTTGCATGTTTGGAAACACTAACGTTGAATTTATGTTTTGAATATCTTGCTCTCTCTCAGGTCTCGGAAAAAACACAACCACAACATACAGTCAAACTTTACCCATACACACCTCTAACACCCAACCCCCCCAGGCCAGTTGTAAAGTGTTAACATGTGAGCCTAACCATGTCTAAGATTCTCTACTTCACTTTGTCTGTCTTCCACATCTCATCCGCACATATAGGCAGAGGTGTAATGTGTGTGTGTGTGTTTGTAGGGGAGTAATCAACAACTTGTTGTGTTTGTTAATTAAGGTTGAGGCATTCCAAATGGGTTAAAGTTGAAGCCCCAGACTACAGGCAGACATCACGCCTCCCGCTGTCAGTGTGTCGGCACGGTAACAAGCTGCAATCAGGGGTCATCCTTACAGAGAACAGACAATATATTAATTCTCAGTAATAAATACTGGTAGAAATTAAGAACAGGTTAGTAGACAGGGCTCTTTTAGCAATTACATTTACTTATCATACTTAAGTATCAAAAGTAAAAGCATACATAATTTCAAATTCCTTATATTAAGCAAACCATATGGCCGATTTTCTTCATTTACTGATAGCCAGGGGGACACTCCACCACTCAGACATAATGTACTAACCAAGCATGTGTGTTTAGTGAGACCACCAGATCAGAAGCAGTAGGATGACCAGGCATGTTCTCCTGATAAGTGCGTGAATTGGACCATTCCTGTCCTGCTAAGCATTCAAAATGTAACGAGTACTTTTTGGGTGTCAGTGAAAATGTACGGAGTAAAAAATACATAATTTTCTTTCGAAATGGAATGAAGTAAAAGTAGTCAAAAATATAAATTGTGAAATAAAGTACAGATACCCCAAAAAACTACTTAAGTAGTACTTTAAAGTATTTTTACTTGAGTAGTTTACATCACTGATCTTTATCAATCAATCCAACTTTATTATAAAGCGGAGACATTACTAGGGGAATTTACGAAAGGTAAAAAAGCGTCACTGGTCGCATTGGTTATTGTTTTTGTAATTTTTATGAAAAGGAGACTAAATCCACTGGGCCAATTGTGCGCCGCCCTATGGGACTCCCAATCACGTCCGGTTGTGATACAGCCTGGAATCGAAACAGTGACGCTTCTAGCACTGAGATCCAGTGCCTTAGAACGCTGTGCCACTCGGGAGCTGTTCTATTGTGTGTGCAATGATGTACAACAGTGTTGGTTGTTTAGCTTAAAGTAATGTCTTTGTTGTTGTAATGTCGCAAACCGACGTGGCAGTTTCACCCCAACGGATTCCAACTTAAGGAAAGGCATTGCCAATTTTGTATGTGTTGGGGGGTTCTGCATGTCATTAAAATTGTGAAATACTTCTAGTTCTGTGGACACGTCAACAACTGGACATCAATGGCAGATTTCCAAACTTGAAGCTGAAGTTTATCATGTGTGATGGGTATGAAACTAAGGCTTGGAGGGAATAGAAGCCAGACCTGTTGGCTGGTGCTAGGCAGACCAGGCCTGCTATTAAAATATGGGCTGCTCTCAGACTTGATATACTGTACATGCTGGTTTCTGACTTGATATAGTGTGTGGGTGTGAATTCTTGTTCGCCATGCATCCATCAGTCTGTCTGACAAGTCGACAGAGCCGTGAGGCTAACATTTGCTGGACTTTATGGCTCCGTAAAGGGATAGTTCACTACAGAATCAAAGTTCTTTCAGACTTTTTAGGATCTCAAACGTCGAGATGAGTTCCACAAAATCTGTTGTGTATATCCAGCTATAATCCTCAATCCCAAATAAATGGGAAAGATAGGCACCATTTAAAATGTTAGATTTTTCCCCCCTATATTTAACTTCTTATGGCTTGGGGGCAGTATTTCGACGTCTGGATGAGAAGCGTGCCCAAAGTAATGCATATGCATATAATTGGTAGATTTGGATAGAAAACACTAAAGTTTCCAAAACTGTTATAATAATGTCTGAGTATAACAGAACTGATATGGCAGGCGAAAACCTGAGGAAAATTCATCCAGGATGTGGGATTTTTTTGATGTGGGTATTTTCAATTGAATGCCTATAGAGTATCTAATGGGTTTGGACCCAGATTGCTGTTCCTATGGCTTCCACTAGATGTCGACAGTCTTTAGACATTGTTTCAGGTTTGTTTTCTGAAAAATGAAGAAGAATGAGACCTTTCTCTTAGTGGACTGTAGAATCATGCAGTGCTGGTTTGCGAGCATGACCGAGTGCGTGCCCTTCGTTCTTTTTCCTTTCTATTGAATACGCTATTGTCCGGTTGAAATATTATCGATTATTTAGACAATTGACAACCTGAGGATTAATTATAAACATTGTTTGACATGTTTCTATGAACTTTACCGGTACTATTAGGATGTATTCTTCTGCATGTTTTGACTGCCTTTGAGCCAGTGGATTACTGAACAAAACGCGCCAACAAAACGGAGCTTTTGGGATATAAGGAGGGACTTTAATCGAACAAAACCAACATTTATTGTGTAGCTGGGACTCTTGTGACTGCAACCATATGAAGATCTTCAAAGGTAAGTGATTCATTTTAATCGCTATTTCTGACTTTTGTAATTCCTTTACTGTCCGCCGTAAAGCCTTTTTGAAATCTGACAAAGCGGCTGGATTAACAAGAAGTTAATCTTTAAGCCGATGTATAACACTTGTATTTCTTATGAATGTCTATTATGACTTTCTGTATTTTGAATTTGGCGCTCTGCAATTTCACCGGATGTTGTAGAGGTGGGTTGCTAGCGGAACGCCTGCGCCAGAAAGGTTAACCAGGTAGGCCAGATGAGAACAAGTTCTCATTTACAACTGCGACCTGGCCAAGATAAAGCAAAGCAGTGCGACACAAACAACAACAGAGTTACACATGGGATAAGCAAATGTACAGTCAATAACACAATAGAAAAATCTATGTATAGTGTGTGCAAATGTAGTAAGATTAGGGAGGCAAGGCAAAAATAGGCCATAGTGGCGAAATAATTACAATTTGGTATTAACACTGGAGTGATAGATGTGCAGATGATGATGCGCAAGTAGAGATACTGGGGTGCAAAAGAGCAACAACAACAAAAAATAACAATATGGGGATGAGGTAGTTGGGTGTGCTATTTACAGATGGGCTGTGTACAGGTTAGCTGCTCTGACAGCTGATGCTTAACGTTAGTGAGGGAGATAAGTCTCCAGCTTCAGTGATTTTTGCAATTTCTTCCAGTCATTGGCAGCAGAGAACTGGAAGTAAAGGTGGCCAAAGGAGGTGTTGGCTTTGGGGATGACCAGTGAAATATACCTGCTGGAGAGTGTGCTATGGGTGGGTGCTGCTATGGTGACCAGCGAGCTGAGATAAGGCAGGGCTTAACCTAGCAAAGACTTACAGATGTCCTGGAGCCAGTGAGTTTGGCGATGAATACGTAGCGAGGGGCAGCCAACGAAAGCATACAGGTCGCAGTGGTGGGAAATTATGACAGAAGATATACAGCCTCATCCACACAACAGATGGCATGGGTCATGCCATGAACTCATCTCAAACATTCATTTTGGCGTGAACTGTTCCTTTAAATCAGGAATCTGACTGACTACAGGCCAAATGTCATAATGGAGCATGAAGGTTTACTTTAACTATACTGTAGGTCTATCTGTGGAACAATCTAGTGCTCATGACCGCGGCCACAACCAGGGCTAGACCAGTCAGTATTATTTCAGAGCAGTGGTGTGGTGGGCGGAATGTTCCGGAGTGTGTTTGGCCTGAAACTCCCCAGCAGCCGCAGCAGTAGAGCAGTAGGACCCAGGTGGGATTTATGAAGTGTTGAGAATGTTTTGCTCTCAAACCCCGATGCAGGCCTGGCCATCTGGGAGCAGTCTACACCTCACTGGTGCCTCGCCCTCCATCACTCCCTCCATCCACCCAAAAAACACTCAGTGTATTTAATGTACAGGGAGGGAGCCTGGTTAGGGTAGGAGACGGGATGTTAATGAGTTGAAGACCATGCCCTCTTTTCACGAGCCACAAGGCCCCCCACAAACCCAATAACAATCTCCATCTGTCCCAGGCAGGCTGTCACATTCCTTACCCAGAACACCCAACCCATCTCTACCCAATAGAGACTGGACTGTTACATTCGGTACTTCTGTCAAATATGTCTAAAGAGATTGAGAGGATCAAGTCTATCAGCACAGCCCATTTATAGCGCGAAGAGCAAAGCCTGATCCACTTACTCATTCATTGCCAGAGCTGTCTGGGCTTCATTTGCTCCCCAGTCCCCATGCATGCTGCACAGAATTGACACACTTGAATAATGCAACACGGCATGTAGAAATGTAGAAACTGTTCATTACTGTTTTCACAAAACAAAGTCCTTACAGGCCAGAACACATTACAATGCAAGAAGATCCCGGTAGTTAATTGTAGGCCAACTTTCCTTCTCTTTAAAGTTTCAAATAAAATAAGTCCTAAATGGAAGTGATTATTTGTCATCTGTAGCCCCTTGAAATCAGCTAAAACAAGCTCAATAAAAATCAATGCATGCACATACTGCTATTGAATAATATGCACTGACCTGTATTGTAAAGTATTGTCAATACAGGCTACCTTTTGATTTACTCAGTTTATCAATAGAGACTTACCATTCAAATAAATGATTAGCATTATGCTGTTTTTCAATTAGATTGGTAAAACTAAAAGTAACATTTATTGTATAATTGATTAAATTAATGCATACATGGCTGCCTCAATAATTGACAGAAAAAAATTCAAATGGAATGAAAGAGCAGTAGCTGAGTTTTTTTTGTCTGGATCAAGTGCCATTCTGTGACTTTGGCTAATGCGCATTTTTTTTGTGTGGTATTGTTTTGGTATTGTATAGTGCGATACTAAACCTGGTGTAGGTATCCAAGTCAAAATTCTGGTATCGTGACAACACTAGTTGTAGGGATATAGGCAAGTGTCATAGATTCTCCAGGCGACCTGCTTGTCGTCTCTGACTGGTAACATTGATCTGTATGATGAAAGCATCTACCTTTAACCCGGTTTGCACTCTGTAGTCTGGACACACGCTGAGCTTCAGCAGGCACGGACACACACACACAGAGACAGACACAGACACTTTGACGATACCAGTATCACAATATTCTTTCCATGCCAAAAAATGTAAACGCGAAGCATACCAAACTCTTTGGTCCTTCAAAAACCTGCTGCTTGTAAAAAAAATAAACACGTGAGTCTGGATGACAACATAATGTTTGTTTCCAACATTAGGGATGTTTTCCCCCAAAAAAGTTACATACACTTTGTGTTTTGTTTCCTTGCCATGATACTAACAATTATCATAATACTGGTATAGTCCCAGCCCTAACACATGCACACAGACAGACGGACACAAACGCACACACAGATGCGAGCACACACAGAAGCACACATGCTAGCACGCTCACAAACACACAAACACATAGCTTTCCACAAGTTCCGTAAGGTGAACTCTCCATGGCAGGAGCCTCTCTGATTGGTCGGCCTAGGGTTCTGGTTTCTGATTTTGTCTTAGACTATGACGTACAACAGTCAAACATCAACTCCGAGGTGTGTCCACACCAAATGTGCCAGATTGGTGTCAGCAGTGGGATATAGCCATAGCCCCACAAACAAACAATCCGGAGTGCACTAGCACAGTCATGTTAAAAGGCATACAGAAAAGGGCTCGAACAAAGGACCAGGTCGCGTATTCATAAAGAGTGCTGATCTTGGATCAGTTTAACCTTTAATAGATCATAATGAATAGGATTATATGGAAAAGGAGGACCTGATCCTCCATCAGCATTCCTACTAAGAGATGGTTTTTGAACATGGGCCCTGTTCAGTTGGATCAGTCACTTCGATCTCGGACAGTCTAGCTCCTCCTCCACTTTGAATCTCTCTCCCAGAAACCCTCACGCCACCTGGCGGGTCAAAGAGGATTAGCCAATCAAAGGGTCAGGGGTACAGGGAGCTTCCAGTGGATTAACGCCACAGCCAGACAACACACAAGAGGCAGTGGATGGACTGGTTTACTCAGGCTACTCATGTTGGGAAATAAGTTAGTCGACCGCGTTTTGAGAAACTCCTTGACTCAAGAGCACCTTAAGAGCACCCTAACTCTATACCATAAACCTTGAGATAACTTTGCCCCTACTCCTCAAATTCCATGTGCAGATACATATATAAAAGAGCTGAAGCTCTGAGCTATCCAACCAGGCCCTATTCCTACTACTTCTGTTGTTTCACCCACTGCATCATAAGGCGGCGAGAAAGGGCCAAGTGGGAAGGAACCAGAGAACTCACCAGTGGATTGTTCTGATCACCGCGCTCTGCTGGGTCTTACTGTTCTTCTTACAGCCCTTTCCTCGTGGTGAGCTATTATTGGCCGATGATGCAACCCAGGCTCCCTTATTAGTCCATCTCAGCCCCTAATGCAGCGCGCTCCTCTTAAGTTCCAGAAACCATTCAGGCCTGCCGCTGTGCTGTTTAATGTAAGTGACTGTCCCCCAAGCATGCAGCTTTCTGGTTTTGACTGCCTCCCAGGCGTGCCATTTTCCTGGGTCTGAAGATGTGATGCTGCCACCCAGGCAAACTGTTTCAGGCTCTTTCCGTGTTGGTTTTTGGCAGCAACCCACTAGCTCGGCAAGCCCTGGGTCTCAAAGCCTCTGAGACGTGCACCACCGCTCTGTCCTTGTCTACCTCCCGAAAAGGTGCTTTCCAGTGGATCAATCTGCCTGCAACTGTAAGACACACACAGATTAGTAGGGATTGACATAAACACAAAGAATCCGATTGAGTGCGAAACACCTTCAAACTCACAGGGCAGACTATCAGCGGACTTGTTTCCGGAACACAGATTAAGCCTAGCATTTATCATCCAATCCCTGTCTGCTCTAGCAGCCGCTAATACCTGCATGACTGGTTTGAAATCCGATAAATGAATAGTTCTTGCTCAAAGGAACACACACATATTCACTCACACACTAGCCTATACGACGCATACAGTTGAAGTCGGAAGTTTACATACACTTAGGTTCGAGCCATAAAAGTCATTTTTCCAACCACTCCACAAATTTCTTGTTAACAAACTATAGTTTTGGCAATTTTACCAACAATTGTTTACAGAATGATTATTTCACTTATAATTTACTGTATCACAATTCCAGTGTGTCAGAAGTTTACATACACAGTCAAGTGCATTTAAACCGATTAGAAAATTCCAGAAAACTATGCAATGGCTTTAGAAGCTTCTGATAGGCTAATTGACATAATTTGAGTCAGTTGGAGGTGTACCTGTGAATGTATTTCAAGGCCTACCCTCAAACTCAGTACCTCTTTGCTTGACATCATGGAAAAATCTAAAGTAATCAGCCAAGACCTCAGAAGAAAATTGTAGACCTCCACAAGTCTGGTTCATCCTTGGGAGCATTTTCCAAACGCCTGACGGTACCACGTTCATCTGTACAAACAGTACGCAAGTATAAACACCATGGGACCACGCAGCCATCATACAGCTCAGGAAGGAGGAAAGTGCAAATCATTCCCAGAACAACAGCAAAGGACCATGTGACGATGTTGGAGGAAACCAAAGTACAAAAGTATCTATATCCATAGTAAAAGGAGTCCTATATTGACATAACCTGAAAGGCCGCCCAACAAGGAAGAAGCCACTGCTCCAAAACCACCATAAAAAAGCCAAACTACGGTTTGCAACTGCACATGGGGACAAAGATTGTACGTTTTGGAGAAATGTCCTCTGGTCTGATGAAAGAATAATAGAACTGTTTGGCCATAATGACCATCGTTATGCTTGGAGGAAAAAGGGGGACGCTTGCAAGCCGAACACTTGCCAAAGACTGGTGCACTTCACAAAAGATGGCATCATGAGGAGGAAAATTATGTGGATATATTGAAGCAACATCTCAAGACATCAGTCAGGAAGTAAAAGCTTGGTCGCAAATGGGTCTTTCAAATGGACAATGACCTCAAGCATACATCCAAAGTTGTGGCAAAATAGCTTAAGGACAACAAAGTCAAGGTATTGGAGTAGCCATCAACGTCCTGACCTCAATCCCATAGAAGATTTGTGGGCAGAACTGAAAAAGCCAGACATTATGGACCTGTGTGTGTGTGTGTGTGTGTGTGTGTGTGTGTGTGTGTGTGTGTGTGTGTGTGTGTGTGTGTGTGTGTGTGTGTGTGTGTGTGTGTGTGTGTGTGTGTGTGTGTGTGTGTGTGTGTGTGTGTTCACTACGTATGGAGTGCCATAGAGGCACTGGGGGAGGTAGTGGAATTTCCTTTACACAAACTTAGTAGAACCAACCTCTTTCACTGGAGAGAGAGAGAGGTTACACCAACCCCTTTTAGAAAGAGTGGGAGAGAGCAGAGGAGGGAGATGTTTACATTGCTTTGGCACTGCTTTGGCAATGTAAACATACGTTTCCCTTGCCAATAAAGCCCATACATTTAAATTGAATTGATAGAGGCTCTGCCAACCATTTTAGGTAAGAGAGAGTTGGGGGAAATGAGTGAATAGCAAAGGAGAAGAAAAAAAGCATACTAAAGCCAAATCTTTGAGAAAGAAAAGGAGGGAGAGAGAATATGTGCAGAAGATCTAGGTGCTGCTGTAGGCCCTCCTTGGTTGGGTACAGAAGCACCAGATCATCAGCAAACAATAGACATTTGACTTCAGATTCTAGTAGGGTGAGGCCGGGTGCTGTTCTAGTGCCCTCGCCAATTTGTTGATATATATGTTGAAGAGGGTGGGGCTTAAACTGTATCCATGTCTCACCCAATGGCCCTGTGGAAATAAATATGTGTTTTTTTGCCCATTTTAACCACACACTTGTTGTTTGTGTACATGGATTTTACAATGTTCTATGCTTTTCCATCAATTTGTATAGCAGACCCTAATGCCAAATTGAGTCAAACGCTTTTTTGAAATCAACAAAGCATGAGAAGACTTTGCCTTTGTTTTGGTCTGTTTCTTTGTCAATTAGGTTGTGCAGGATGAATATGAATCTGTTGTACGGTAATTTTGTAAAAAGCCAATTTGACATTTGCTCAGTACATTGTTTCACTGAAAACCTAAACAGGGAAATGTTAATGATAATGCAGAGGATTTTCCCAAGGTTGCTGTTGACGCATATCCCACGGTAGTTATTGGGGTTAAATTTGTCTCCACCTTTGTGGATTGGGGTCGTGCGTGCGTGCGTGCGTGCGTGCGTGCGTGCGTGCGTGCATGCGTGCGTGTGTGTAATGCATACAGCAGCCCTTCTGACACATAGCGCCTACAAAAAGTCTACACCCCTTGGAACTTTTTTCACATTTTGTTGTGTTACAAAGTGGGATTTAAATAGATGTAATTATATTTTTTTGTCATTGACATTATCAAATATTTTGTGTAGATCAAAGAGAAAAGAAAATTCTACAAATGTTTACAAATTAATAACTAAAATAAAGTCATAACATAAGTATTCACCCCCTTTGTTTAGGCAAGCCTCAATCAGTTCAGAAGTCAAATTTGTCTTAATAATTGAAATAATAGGGGTTGACATTATTTATTTTTTCAAGTATTACATTTTAAGTACAGAATCAACTACAAAGACCAGGGAGATGTTCAAAAGCCTCATAAAGAAGTGCAGTGATTGGTAGATGGGTAACAAATTCGACATTGAATATACAATAGTGGCCTATTAATTACAATTTAGCAATTAAACACTGGAGTGATAGATGTGCAAGTAGAGATACTGGGGTGCAAATGAGCAAAAAATAAATAAATAACAGTATGGGGATGAGGAAGTTGGATGGGCTGTTTACAGATGGGCTATGTAGAGGTGCAGTGATCTGGGAGCTGCTCTGACAGCTGGTGCTTAAATTTCGTGAGGGAGATATAAGTCTCAAGCGCCAGTGATTTTTGCAATTCGTTCTAGACATTGGCAGCAGGGAACTGAAAGGAAAGTAAGAGGAGGAATTGGCTTTGGGGGTGACCAGTGAAATATTCCTGCTGGAGCGTGTGCTACGGGTGGGTGCTGCTATGGTGACCTGAGATAAGGTGGGGATTTACCTAGCAAAGACTTATAGATGACCTGGAGCCAGTGGGTCTGGCAACGAATATGAAGCAAGGGCCAGCCAACGAGAGCATATAGGTCGCAGTGGTGGGTAGTATATGGGGCTTTGGTGACAAAACGGATGGCACTGTGATAGACTGTATCCAATTTGCTGAGTAGAGTCTTGGAGGCTATTTTGTAAAAGACATCACCGAAGTCAAGGATCGGCAGGATAGTCTGTTTTACGATGGTATGTATGTTCGGCAGCACGAGTGAAGGATGCTTTGATGCGAAATAGAAAGCAGATTCTAGATTTAATTTTGGATTGGAGATGCTTAATGTGAGTCTGGAAGGGGAGTTTACAGTCTAACCAGACACCTAGGTATTTGTAGTTGTCCACATATTCTAAGTCAGAACCGTCCAGAGTAGTGATGCTGGATGGGAGGGCAGGTGCGGGCAGCGATCAGTTGAAGGATCAGAGAATCACCAGCAGCAAGAGCGACATCATTGATGTATATAGAGAAAAGAGTCGGCCCGAGAATTGAACCCTGTGGCACCCCCATAGAGACTGCCGGAGGTCCGGACAACAGGCCCTCCGATTTGACACACTGAACTCTGTCTGAAGTGTTTGGTGAACCAGGCAAGGCAGTCATTTGAGAAATCAAGGCTGTTGACTCTGCCGATAAGAATGGGATGATTGACGACACAGACGTCGTATTTTAAATGACAGTGATTGACGACGATTAATGTCATTTTATATATATAGGTTTTGGGCATGCCCCATTTATAAAAGCTGCCAGGCATGCAGGCTGAGTGGTCTGACTAGCCACCAAACCAACCCATTGGCCAGGGCAGCTGCATGAGAGTCATTGCTCCTGTTCCAGAGTAGAGGCAGCAGAAGCACCTGGTAGTAGTAGCTAGGGCAGCTAGGGTTGCAAAAGGTCAGAAACTTTCTGGTAAATATCCAGAAATGTTCCATGGGAAGTTAAGCCCTGGAATTTGGGGAATTTTGCTCAAAAAAGTTAGCTTATAACAGTGAACCTTTTTTGTGGGATACACATAAGGAAATTCTAGGTCTTGTGGCAAACCTCTGCATGCATAGTGCATTCTTCCATCACATGTATAGCTGATTCTCAAGATCTTGCACACTAATGAAATCCTATTGAGCCCACACTACTAAACTGTCTCAGCCAAGGACTACATGCTTTCTGGTAAGTTTTGATTACAATACCGGGTGGAGTGAATATATTTATATGACATTTTTTGTTAACTAGTAAATGGTAGCCTACAGCAAAGTGTGTTTAAATAATTTCTAACTTGTTAACAACTTCTGCTAGTTAGTTTTTGCTACCATGTGGGTTTAAAATATATAGACTTGTTTATACTGTATTATTGACTGTATGTTTGTTTTACTCCATGTGTAACTCTGTGTCGTTGTATGTGTCGAACTGCTTTGCTTTATCTTGGCCAGGTTGCAATTGTAAATAAGAAATTGTTCTCAACTTGTCTACCTGGTTAAATAAAGGTGAAATAAATAAAATAAAAAGATTGCTTGAACCTGCTAACTGAGTGTTAATTCACCTGTTTCCATACATGTTTCATTTTAAAACATGTATCTTACACAGGAGTTGTTTAATCTAACTGCTTAACTATTCATCTGTACATGGAATTGTATGGAAAATGGCACGGACTCTATCTGATGTGTGGAGACATTTCACTGCAGCTAATGTAGAGGGAAAAGCTGTGTACATTTGCAAATTATGTGCCAAATCATATGTGAAGAATGCAGCAAAGATGCAGAATCATCTGGCGAAGTGTATAAAGTTCCCTCAGCGCTCACAACAAGCAACCTCTGACAAAAGTTTCTCTACTTCTAATCGAGGTGAAAATGGTGAATCAGACACCTTATCGATAACAACAGCTCATGGGACCTCCTGGAATCAGGACCATGGGGTTATAGCGGCGAGACAGGGCATCCGGCTTCACGTTCTTGGACCCCGGCCGATAGGAGGGAAAGTTGAACCGGGTAAACAGCAGGGCCTATCTCGACTGCCTGGAGTTGAGGCGCTTGGTGGTGCGAAGATACTCCAGGTTTGTATGGTCGGTCCACACAATGAACGGATGTTCCGCCCCTACGAGCCAGTGCCTCCATTCCTCCAATGCCATCTTCAACGCGAGAATCTCCCGATTCCCCACATCGTGATTTCTCACCACCACGAGTGGAAGGCCGCCTTCAACATGGCTAGCGGCCACTGCAAATATCTGGTCATTCCCTTTGGCCTTACCAACACCCCTGCCTTTGTTCCAGGCTCTGGTGAATGACGTTCTCCGCGACATGCTGAACCGGTTAGTCTTCGTCTACATTGATGATATCATTGTCTTCTCCCGCTCCCTCCAAGAACACGTGCTCCATGTCCGGCAGGTTCTCCAGTGCCTTCTGGAGAACCAGTTGTTCGTTTAGGCAGAACGTGTGAATTCCATTGCTCCACCATACTATTTCTGGTCTACATCATCTCTCCTGTGAGCTTCAAAATTGATGCTGAGGTGAAAGCGGTGGTGGATTGGCCTCAGCCTATGTCCATGGTGCAGCTGCAACGCTTCCTGGAGTACTTTTATCTGCGTTTTATCCGGGCTTATAGCACCCTGCCCTCCCTGTGTCTGCACTCACCTCTACCAAGGTTCTGTTCACATGGTCCACGGCCATGAACCGGGTGTTCCGGTACCTTAAACACTGCTTCATCATGGCTCTGATCCTGGTTAATCTGGACCCTTCCCGTCAGTTCATGGTGGGGGCTGTTGGTGGGGGTTTTTCTGTCCAACATTCTGCCCTGGACCTTAAGCTGAATCCCTGCGCCACCTTCTGCATCCCTGCGCCGCGTGTCGATGCGGTGCGTATTCGGAAAAAGGACTGTCGTTGCTCCAATGTGTACCTAACCATAAACATCAATGCCTTTCTTAATATCAATACACAAGTATATATTTTTAAACCTGCATATTTATCTGTGAAGACTATTTCTTCCTAACAAAAACAGCCAACTTTGTCAAACGGGGGATGATTTAACAAAAGCATATTTGCGAAAAAAGCACAATCGTTGCACGACTGTACCTAACCATAAACATTCTTAAAACCAATAAACCGAAGAATAGATGTTTAACCCTGCATATTTAGCTGAAAGAAATTCATGTTAGCAGGCAATATTAACCAGTTGAAATTGTGTCACTTCTCTTGCGTTCATTGCACGCAGAGTCAGTGTACAGTGGGGCAGGCAAAAAGGTATTTAGTCAGCCACCAATTGTGCAAGTTCTCCCACTTAAAAAGATGAGAGAGGCCTGTAATTTTCATCATAGGTACACTTCAACTATGACAGACAAATTGAGAAAAAAAATCCAGAAAATCACATTGTAGGATTTTTAATGAATTTATTTTGCAAATTATGGTGGAAAATAAGTATTTGGTCAATAACAAAAGTTTATCTCAATACTTTGTTATATACCCTTTGTTGGCAATGACAGAGGTCAAACGTTTTCTGTAAGTCTTCACAAGGTTTTCACACACTGTTGCTGGTATTTTGGCCCATTCCTCCATGCAGATCTCCTCTAGAGCAGTGATGTTTTGGGGCTGTTGCTGGGCAACACAGACTTTCAACTCCCTCCAAAGATTTTCTATGGGGTTGAGATCTGGAGATCTCCAGGACCTTGAAATGCTTCTTACGAAGCCACTCCTTCGTTGCCAGGCGGTGTGTTTGGGATGATTGTCATGCTGAAAGACCCAGGCACGTTTCATCTTCAATGCCCTTGCTGATGGAAGGAGGTTTTCACTCAAAATCTCACGATACATGGCCGAAGTTCATTCTTTCCTTTACATGGATCATTTGTCCTGGTCCCTTTGCAGAAAAACAGCCCCAAAGCATGATGTTTCCACCCCCATGCTTCACAGTAGGTATGATGTTCTTTGGATGCAACTCTGCATTCTTTGTCCTCCAAACACAACAAGTTGAGTTTGTACCAAAAAGTTATATTTTGGTTTCATCCGACCATATGACATTCTCCCAACATTCTCCCATTCTCCCGATATTTTTGCTCGCTGTTCTTGTGATAATTATCAGTGGTCTAGTATATCTTCCATTTCCTAATAATTGCTCCCACAGTTGATTTCTTCAAACCAAGCTGCTTACCTATTGCAGATTCAGTCTTCTCAGCCTGGTGCAGGTCTACAATTTTGTTTCTGGTGTCCTTTGACAGCTCTTTGGTCTTGGTCATAGTGGAGTTTGGAGTGTGACTGTTTGAGGTTGTGGACAGGCGTCTTTTATACTGATAACAAGTTCAAACAGGTGCCATTAATACAGGCAACGAGTGGAGGACAGAGGAGCCTCTTAAAGAAGAAGTTACATTTCTGTGAGAGCCAGAAATCTTGCTTGTTTGTAGGTGACCAAATACTTATTTTCCACCAAAATTTGCAAATAAATTCATAAAAAATCCTACAATGTGATTTTCTAGATTTATTTTCTCATAGTCTGTCATAGTTGAAGTGTACCTATGATGAAAATTACAGGCCTCTGTCATCTTTTTAAGTGGGAGAACTTGCACAATTGGTGGCTGACTAAATACTTTTTGCGCCACTGTATATGCAACAGTTTGGGCCGCCTAATTTGCCAGAATTTTACGTAATTATGACATAACATTGTGCAATGTAACAGGAACATTTAGACTTATGGATGCCACCCATTACATAAAATATGGAACAGTTCCGTATTTCACAGAAAGAATAAATGTTTTGTTTTCGAAATTATAGTTTCCGGATTTGACCATATTAATGACCTAAGGCTCCCATTTCTGTGTGTTATTATGTTAAAATTAAGTCTATGATTTGATAGAGCAGTCTGACTGAGCTGTGGTAGTCACCAGTAGGCTCGTAAGCATTCATTCAAACAGCACTTTCGTTCGTTTGCCAGCAGCTCTTTGCAATGCTTCAAGCATTGACCTGTTTATGACTTCAAACCTATCAACTCCGGAGATTAGGCAGGTGTAACCGATGTGAAATGGCTAGCTAGTTAGCGGGGTGCGCGCTAATAGCGTTTCAAAATGTCACTCGCTCTGATACTTGGAGTGGTTATTCCCCTTGCTCTGCATGGGTAACGCTGCTTCGAGGGTGGCTGTTGTCGATGTGTTCCTGGTTCGAGTACAGTTAGGGGCGAGGAGAAAGACAGAAGCTATACTGGCAATACTAAAGTGCCTTTAAGAACATCCAATAGTCAAAAGGTATATGAAATACAAATCGCAGAGAGAGAAATAGTCCTATAATTCCTATAACAACTACAACCTAAAACTTATTACCTGAGAATATTGAAGACTCATGTTAAAAGGAACCACCAGCTTTCATATGTTCTCATGTTCTGAGCAAGGAACTTAAACGTTAGCTTTTTTACATGGCACATATTGCACTTTTACGTTCTTCTCCAACACTTTTTTGCATTATTTAAACCAAATTGAACATGTTTCATTATTTATTTGAGGCTAAATTGATTTTGTTGATGTATTATATTAAATTAAAATAAGTGTTCATTCAGTATTGTTGTAGTTGTCATCTATTAAAAATAAAAAATAAAAAATTGTAAAACGAAATGTATTGTCCGATTAATCGGTATCGCCGTTGAAACATCATAATCGGTCGACCTCTAGTTGTGACGCTGGAGCAAGGAGAATCCCAAAACCACAGGGATTTGGGGAGACTTGATGAGCAGGAACTAAATGGTCTCGCTGTGATTCCCTGACACACGTAGGTTGATGGGAGTGGCGTTATGGTGACCCGACCTATAGAGCGCCCGTCCAACGCGTTAACATCCACGGGAATGTGGGGATGTTCAGCTCAGAAGCCAGTGTGGCATCCAAAAAGCTCTCATCGGCCCCAGAGTCAATGAGTACCCGGAGAGATTTGGACTGGTTTCCCCACAGCAGCATGACATGAAAAGGGATACGAGTAAGGGAAGCAGAAAAGTTCCCCATATGGCCCACCAGAGTACTCGCTCCTACCGGTGAGCCTGGTCTTTTACCGGGCACGAGGACACAAAATGACAAAAGTCCCGCAATACAGACAGCTCCTTGTGCTGATCCGGTCTTGCCGTTCCGCTGGCGACAGCCCAGCCCTGCATAATTGCATTGGCTCGGGAAACAGTGCCTCGGCCCTCCTTGGTGTCTCTCGAGGGAGGTTGGGAAATCTCGGGTGCTCTCGGCCACAGGACCGTCAGGGCCTTCCGGGATGACTTGGAGGCGAAGTGGAATCCCTGGACATGCGAGTGAAATCGAATTTCCTCTCCATCTGTTGTTCCCACAATTGCCCATCGATGCGGATGGCTAAAGCGATGAGGGAGTCTAAATGTGTAGGTAACTCCCGAGCCGCAAGCTCGTCCATAACCCCCTCCAAGACGCCATGCAGGAACATGTCGAACAGTGCTTCCGGGTTCCACGCACTCTCCGCTGCCAATTTACGGGAATCCGCCGCATAGTTGGAGCTGGATTAGCTTCCGGGCAGCTACTCTCCCGGAGAACGGGGCATCACCTTCCTCACCTCACCCACAAACCCCTCCATGCCAGCGCATACGGCTGCTGTTCCCATACGGTGGTAGCCCAGGTGAGAACCCTTCCAGACATCAGCATGATGAGGTAGGCTATTTTTAAGCGATCTGAGGGGGAGGAGGATGGCTGAAGCTCGAAAATGAGAGCAAACTGAGCTAGAAACGCCCGACAGGTGCTCGGCTCTCCATTAAAGAGTTCCGGGAGGAGGTAACCGGGGCTTCTGGGAAGGTGGAGTAGCCGGTGGGCGGCGCTACTAACTGCCGAGTTGCGGTGGGGTTACCACCGTGGAAGGCTGCCCCCCAGACGACATGCGGAATTGTTCCAGCAGCATGTTCAACACCCGGTCATGGCGCTCAGCCAACATTTGGACCCCCTCCATCAGCCCACTAAGCAATTTCTCGTGATGAGATGGCATTGTGCAGCTGGTCCGGGTGTTCTGGGTCAGTCATGGCCAGTTCGTACTATCAGGTATGAAGGTAAGACCCAGCTGCAGACCACTTCGAATAAACAATAGTTTAAGATTTCAACAGGGGTAGGCAATAGACAGGTCAAGGCAGGCAGGGGTCAGTAAACAAGAGGTGAGGCAACGAAACCGGGCGGCAGGGAGGCTCAGGGTCAGGGTAAGGCAGAGGTCGGTATATTCCAGAGAGGGAAAAGGTACAGGTCAGTAGGCAGGCTCAGGGTCAGGGGCAGGCAGAATGGTCAGGCAGGCGGGCTTGGAGTTAGGACAGGCAAGGGTCAAAACCAGGAGGGCGAGAAAATAGACTAGAAAAAGCAGGAGCTAAGACACAAAATGCTGGTTGACATGAACAAACAATAGGAACTGGCATCAAACAGAGAACACAGGGGATAATGGGGAAAATGGGTGCCACCTAGAGGGGGGATGGAGAGAATCACAAAGACAGGTGAAACAGATCAGGGTGTAACAGTAACAGCTTAACACACATTAGGACATATCCACCAACACTAGTAACGCGCATGCCCCCGCCCAACTGAGAATCTGTCTTTTTCAGACATATTTTTGTTTGAGGGGCGTAGAACCTTGTCACTTAAATCTTACTTGATTGACTGCTTTCATTTTACTTCTGCGACTCTTTCATACTCTTGTTTGTACCTGTCCTTTTTTCCCATTAAGTAACGTTAATACACAGACTGCGGAAATGTTTTTAATGACCTATCAAACACACCCAGGTAATGGCTGAAATGTGCTCAATGGAATACATCGTCTTTCCGTTCAATCGATAAGAACGCTTCGTCTGGTATTTAATGCCTCTTTTCGACAATTACATCACAAGAAAGAGAAAACTGATTTTGATGGGTGTTCATTTTCTGTGGAATTTTAAAAAGTAAGCAATTTGAAAGGTAACACTTTGAAGTTTGTGGAAACAGCAGGGGTTCAAACTTTAGAACCCAGTTCCTACATTTTAATATAAACATTTATTTTATCAAGCAAAACTATGATACATTTTATGCCTGGGACCTTCAGGATGACAAATCAGAGCAAGATGACTGAATGTAAGTACATTATATACCTTCAGAGGTGAACGTATCAAACGTGTAAAATGTTTGTTGTTGTGCACTCACCTCAAACAATAGCATGGTCTTTTTTTCACTGTAAAAGAAACGGTAAATGCAGTGCAGAGCAGTGCAGTTAGATTAACAATAATGTAAAGCTTTCTGCCCATATAAGACATGTCAATGTCCTGGGAAATGTTCTTGTTACTTACAACGTCATGCTAATCACATTAGCGCACATTAGCTCAACCGTCCCGGTGGAGAGACACCAATCCCGTAGAGATTAACACAATGGAAATGTTCACAAATTATATATGCTGAAATGAAAGCAACTTCCGAAAATGAACACTCAGATTATAGTGATATATCTGACTTGCAAACAATGTAAAGTATGTATAGATAGGTGTAATCTAGAGCCAAGCATGCTGATTTTTAATCCAAGGGCATCCTGCTATTTACACAATTGAATTATGGAACAAGTAATTAATTAATGAAGCAGTATAGACAGCACAGATAGGCCTAGACATAGCACGTTTTTGTTGGTTGCAGCCCTGGTCCACCCCTTTATGTTAATCTATTCATATATGAAAATACACCCAGTGTACTTAACAAGGCACACATACTTTTCTTTATTTGAACATTTAAAAAAAAAAATACCATTAGAAAAAGTATATATAATTGCATAAAAAAGTGCAACTTGGCAAAAAAATGTAATACCCGAATTCCCACCAAAATCCCTGAACTCCATTCATTATTTGTCCGTGCCAGTAAAATGTTTTATGTGATATAATTCAGTCAATGGATAAATGGATAAAAACATTTCTAAAAAGGTTTGGAGTGTATTCATCCATTGTCCAAAGGTTGCATTTATTATAATTGTTATAACAATTTTGATGACCGAAGCTACCAACACACATGTAGGCCACACACATACATTGCACATTCCTGAATGAGAACAAACTCTGAGTTGAGCACATGGGAGGAGTCATCTGCTATTTTGTTACCATTTGGTAGTGGTGGAATGTGTGTGTGTGTAGTGTGTGGGGGTGTTAATGAAAGGTGATACCATGCCGTGTTCCCGTTCCTGAACGAGGGGTGAGACAGAATACTGCTTACAGAATCCTGCTCCAGACAGAAGCAGATGGGTTCGAGTGTGTGTGCATCCCTGCGTCTGTGCACCTGCCCTGCTCCTCACCACAGTCTTGGTCTGGATGGCAACAGTAGTGGATCCTGACCTCGAACCTCCATGGGGTTCACACTAGAGGGCATCACGCGGGACCTGCTGGTCATCATTTTTCATGCTGAGGGCAACCCAGACAACTTTGGGATTCATTTTTGGGGGAAGGGAAACTGTTGGCCCTCTTGCTTTGTATGTGTTTTCCTATAAATTGTATTAAAAGCACATCTTTGTCACATTCACACACTGTGGAATTCACTGCTTCAATTTTAGTAGCCTACCTCTCCTCTCCTAGCTGAAAGTGTGAGATAAATGTGTGGTCTCAATGAAATAGAGTAGGCTGCCTATGCATGGGCAGAGAATCAGGTGGCAGATATCTTTCCAAGGAAATTAACTTCAATATGATTAGGCTATGGTTTTACTAGAGTGTCTGTAAATAAATATTGATAATGGAAAGAAGTGGAGCGCGCTCAACGTGAGTCAAGATGCAATCCAAAATGTGATCATGATCGAGGTGCAATCCAAAAATGTGATCACGATTGAAAAAGAAAAATGTGCAACACACATACCATGGTGAGCGAGTGTTGAGCATTTTCCTTTTCAATGAACCCATTTATTTGTCACTGCCTGCAAATCATCCTGCTTCTAAAAAATGTGTCTATATCCTATATGCAAAGCGTAGCTAAAGAGAATGTGCAAGTGTCCTCTCTCATACTTCATGCTGCTTTAAGTTCAGTAGCCATACCTCTCCTCTCCTAGTTGGGCATGCAAGATCAGGTGCACATGTGATCACAGTTAAATAGAGTAGGCTATAGCTATGCATGGGCAGAGAAGCACAGGGCAGTTATCTTTCAATTAAATTAACTTCCTAAATATGATTAGGCTATATTGCATAGAAATAAATGTTGATCACCCATATTTGTCTCCTTTTGAAGATCGTCAAGCTCCTTAAAAATAGTAGGCTAATGCAAAAGGTAGCTCAAGAGAAGTGTCAGTGCACGCTCTCTCCAACTGTGCTCTCTTCAAACTACTGTATGTCTAGCCTATTGGCTGATATAGTCCAGTAATTTTATTTTGATTTATTTAACCTTTATTTAACCAGGTAGGCTAGTTGAGAACAAGTTCTCATTTGCAACTGCGACCTGGCCAAGATAAAGCATAGCAATTTGACACATACAACAACACAGAGTTACACATGGAATAAACAAAACATAGTCAATAATACAGTAGAACAAAAGAAAACAAAAAGTCTATAGTGAGTACAAATGAGGTAAGATAAGGGAGGTAAGGCAATGGTGACGAAGTAATTACAATGTAGCAATTAAACACTGGAATGGTAGATGTGCAGAAGATGAAAATGCAAGTAGAGATACTGGGGTGCAAAGGAGCAAGATAAAAAAGTAAATACTGTATGGGGATGAGGTAGGTAGATAGATGGGCTGTTTACAGATGGGCTATGTACAGGTGCAGTGATCTGTGAGCTGCTCTGACAGCTGGTGCTTAAAGCTAGTGAGGGAGATATGAGTCTCCAGCTTCAGAGATTTTTGCAGTTCGTTCCAGTCATTGGCAGCAGAGAACTGGAAGGAAAGATGACCAAAGGAGGAATTGGCTTTGGGGGTGACCAGTGAGATATACCCGCTGGAGAGCGTGCTGCTATGATGTCCAGAGAGCTGAGATAAGGCGGGGCTTTACCTAGCAGAGACTTGAAGATAACCTGTAGCCAGTGGGTTTGGCGATGAGTATGAAGCGAGGACCAACCAACGAGAGCGTATAGGTTGCAATTGTGGGTAGTATATGGGGCTTTGGTGACAAAACGGATTGCACTGTGATAGACTGCATCCAGTTTGTTGAGTAGAGTGTTGAAGGCTATTTTATAGTCTATGGATGGTCAGTTTTAATGAGAGTATGTTTGGCAGCATGAGTGAAGGATGCTTTGTTGCGATATAGGAAGCCAATTCTAGATTTAATTTTGGATTGGAGATGCTTAATGTGAGTCTGGAAGGAGAGTTTACAGTCTAACCAGACACCTTTAATACTGATATAGCCAAGCCTAATATAATTGGCCACTTGAGAATCTCTGGTAATGGAACCTATTTTTTAGGTTATTTCTACACATTTCGATTTTTAGGGTGCAACATTTCTGGGACCATGGCTGGCAAGTGAGCTGTGTCACATACGCCTAAAATAACATTGCGGGACTGCGGCTGGTTTCGGGACCAGTTCTTGCAGCAGCAGGTGGGAGTCATAAAGCCAGTAGGAGCGGGCAGGTGTGGTATGAAAAGCTGAGGGTGTGGGCGGGAGCGGGACCAAAACAAATCAGTCTCCAACCAGATTACTAAAATGCATTAAAACCCATGTCAAATTCATATGGACACTGCATGACACTGCCTGGAATTGGAGTCTAAAGACGTGTTTGTGAATGCTCAAGGTACGAATGTGTTTCAGGTTAGATTTAAATCCTATCCAATTATTGTTGTAACTGAACAGCGCAAAACATTAGTAGAGTTGTTTCAAAAGACAGTGCCACAACCCAAACCTGGGCTGTACATTTGAGTCTTTTTTTTGTTGTCCAGTCTGAACTGGGAAAAAAAGCACAAAGTCAAACAACGTAGCTACAGCTTGCAACGACAAATAGCCTAACCTACCCACTTTCTGTCACCCAACTACATGGATCATCATTTTACTGACCCCATCACACTGACCAAATAAATGTATATGATAAACACCACATGCCTCCATAATGACAAATTGCTTCATTCCATGATAAGAAAACAGTTAAATGAAGTGCATATGACTTGATTATGTCAAGTAATAAAGTGTGCCTGAAAGCATAGATCAAAATAGCCCCTCACTCTCCAGATGGCACAACCACAATTTCTTTCTGATTAGCTTCCACAAAATGTTCTTGTATTTAAAACCCCCCTTATGATCTATGACATGTTTTCGCTTCACAAAGAGTAATGTCTCATCTCCTCTAGCCCGAGGGAAGAAAGAGGGGGAGTCAGTTCACCAGGATATTGTCCTATTTGTCCCTTCTTTGTGTGTAGGCAGGGGGACATGCGGATCCAATTTTGGCTGCCATTGCCGGGAGGGAAGGGAAGAGAGAGAGGAAGCATTTTCAATGGAGAGATGCATAGTTTTCTAGAATCATGTCACATGTCAACTATCATTTCATTTCTGGTAATTTGCTAAACTTTCCAGAAAATACTATGGAACATCTTATTCATGCTGCAGATTCGTCAACTGACTGTTCTTGAAACCAGACTGAGACATTACCAGTGGCGCCATGCAGAAAGTATGATAACTACAGCCATTAGAATCTCACATCACATCGTAAGCTATCGGTTCTCAGCAGTATCCAGTACTTTAGGTGAATGACACTTCTGTCAAACTAACACAGCCAAAGCATCCTGCTGGGACAACAGTAAACTTGTCCTGGGTTTGCACGAGGTCATCTGTCCGTTTATGACAAGATAACAACCTCAAAATGCCACTCATTTGGCGGCAGAGGCGAGTTCAGTTCGTATGTCTGGTGAGTCCGTAAACATAACTATTCGGATAGGTAATTCATATCTATAAAGATAGGGAAGTGGACCCACTTCACCACCCAGCCCAGAGGAAAACCTGGCACTGTGTAACTGTATCTTATTTTATGGCACATAGACCAGGGGTCGTCCTATGCCACCTTAGAGCACACAACACTGGTGGTGGTACCACGGCTGCATTTGAATGACCTAAAATAGCCTCCTCACCTCATATCATCTCCATTGGCACCGAGCTGGGGGTGAAAACTGGATAGGGACATTTCCATCTAAAAGGACCCATGAGCACCAACATGTGAAGTTCATAGTGTTGTCACGATGCCAGAATTTTTACTTCAATACCAGGTTGAGTATCCCGATACTCCATACCATCACGATACTCCAACAAAAAAAGAAGGCGTATTAGCCAAAGTCAGAATGACAGTTGATCCAAACAGATAAACTCAGCTACTGCTCTGTTCAATCATTGGGCATCTTTTGAGTTCAATATCATTCCATTTAGACAATTTTTAGGTCAACATTTTTTAGAGGCAGCTATTGTATGCATTAATAAATCAATTGCACCATCATACAATCAATTTGGCAATGTTTTTACCAATCTAACTACATAACACAATGAGTGATGATAACTTGGCTATATACAGTACAAGGGGTACCAGTACAGAGTTGATGTGCAGGGTACAAGGTAATTGAGGTAGATATGTACAGATATGTACATGTACAACAGTAGCAGCAGTGTATGTGATGAGTCAAAAAGGTTTGTGCAAAAAGAGGTCAATGCAGATAGTCCGGGTAGCTATTTGGTTAAGTCTAACTATTTAGCAGTCTTATGGCTTAGGTGTAGAAGCTGTTCAGGGTCCTGTTGGTTCCAGACTTGGTGCATCGTTACCGCTTGCCATGCGGTAGCAGAGAGAACAGTCTGACTTGGGTTGCTGGAGTCTGACAATTTTTAGGGCCTTCCTCTGACACTGCCGGTTATAGAGGTTCTGGATGGCAGGGAGCTTGGCCCTAGTGATGTACTGGGCCATACGCACTATCCTCTGTAGCACCTTGCGGTCAAATTTCAAGCAGTTGCCATACCAAGCGGTGATGTAGACAGTCAAGATGCACTGTAGCGCAGCTGTAATACTTTTTGAGGATGTGATGGCCCATGCCAAATCTTTTTTGCCTCCCACTTGCTGGCTAACAGATTTTCTCGTGGAGTTTTCATTCAATAGGGGTTTCAGACCATTTATCTTAGGCCATTCCCTTTTAAATACGGTGTAAATTTAAGTTTGAATTTTGTCAACAGACTCACTAGAATATAGAGAGAACGGGTTCAGAATATTAGGGCTCAAGAAAGAAAGACATCTAAATATATGTATATTAGTCTTCGTTTCAGCACCAATTTGTATATTTAAAAATACTTATATTTTAAAGATTATTTAAGTTTAGGAAAGTATTTAGAAATCAAGTTTGGAGAGCCTTCACACACAAAAGAAAATGGTTTGATTCATTTTGAAAATTGTCCCATTCAGTTCTTCAACACATGGTAATACATATCATTATAATAGGGAGAATAGTGCACAATAGTAGGCTATACCTTCGTCTATTGCCTGCAATAACCATGGAACTGTGTGATGACCAAATATTGCACTATCCGTTGGGTTCAAACTGTTACGCTTGATCTGCACGCCAAAACGATTGAATTACCCTAAATGTTACTTTCTATATATTATCAACTGTTACTACTGATCCTCAGCAACAACCACACAGCCGTGTACAGAGGAAGCAAATTAATAATATGAATACATCGGTCCTTTTTCACAAGTGAATTGGAAATTAGTTTTTTTTTTTTTTAAAACCCCACTCCCCCTGAGACACCCTTGGGAAGTGGGTTCAGAGCTAGGGATCAGCCATTATTGACAGTGACCCTGGAGCAATTAGGGTTATGTGCCTTGCTCAAGGGCACAGACAGATTTCCTCACCTAGTCGGCCTGGGGATTTGAAACAGCGACCTTTCGGTTACTGGCCCAACGCTCCTAAACGCTAGGCTACCTGCCGCCCTAAGGTAAACGAAACAATGTCATTAAATGGACTGAAAATGTGGGCTGTACCAATTGAAGGGAACTAAATTGGCAGTTGAATACGTGTGGTTATTGGGCCTACTTATGGTCGATGCAGATTGTGGCTAATATTTAACATGATAGACATAGGAAACAGAAAGTCGGGGAAGCCTATAATTAAGACAGTTGAGAGTGCCCAATCCCTGCAAGGTAAAAGGCTGTTCAATTTAAATTCTACATAATGGCACAGCATTTCATAAACATTACTGTGGTACAGTTGATATGTTTCTGTTTGCTGCCATATGACTAGTATCACGTCTCCAGCGATTATAAGGTCAAATAGATATTTAAGATAGGGTAATTTACATCACATTTGGAAAGTATTCAGACCCCTTGACTTTTTCCACTTTGTTACAGCCTTATTCTAAAATTGATTTTAAAAAAGGTAAATCTACAAACAATAGCCCATAATGACAAGGCAAAAATAGGTTTAGAATTTTTTGAAAACTTATTCAGAATAAAAACGGAAATATCACATTAACATAAGAATTCAGACCATTAACTAAATACTTTGTTGAAGCACCTTTGGCAGAGATTACAGCCTCGAGTTCGTCTATGACGCTACAAGCTTGGCACACTAGTTGCACACAATGTTCCATTGCCATACTGGCTGGTAACTTTCTTATCCCTTACTTGCTAGCGAGCCAACTACGGCTAATTTACAGTCACGTCAAACAATGCAGCCAGAATAACAGAAGCTGCATTTGCATAAGCTGCTTTCTAGTGACATTTATTTGGATGCATCCATAACAATGAGCTAATGGGGCGTGATTTCGCCTGGCATAGAAAATGGCATAGGACACGGTTATTCAGAGGAGCTAGCCAACAACACAATCACTTCAAACTGAAGCAGGAAAGACTGCAAACTAGCTGCATTTCATTTTTCCAATTGACATTTATTTGTATATATTCATAAAAATGATGACAGCTGATTCATAATTTCGAATGGCTGAGAAATGCTGCCTGCCTGTCTGTCTGTCTCGTCACGTTCATTACTATGGGACAGTTGGAGATCGAATTTGAATATTAGAACAATGTTGCAAATGTCAGAGAGACAGACAGCAAGATTTATACAAATCTTTGCTGTTGAAAACTAAATGTTAGTCTAAAGTAATGTGTGATAATGTCTAGATGCTTTTTATAGTGGATATCAAGTTTATAAACTGGCGGGCTGGGCTGATGAGACAGTGGATTGGATTTTAACGTCATAGATTTAGCCGGTTTTAACTAATCAGCATTCAGCATTAGACCCACCCGTTGTATAAAAATAAATAAAGCACACTCTAGAATGCCCTTCAAGCCAATCAGAAAAATGTTTTCAACAATGCCATGGTATAAGTACATTATAAACTGGGTGGTTTGAGCCCTGAATGCTGATTGGCTGACAGCCATGGTATATCAGACGTATACCACAGGTACGACAAAACATTTAATTGCTCTAATTACGTTGGTAACCAGTTTATAATAGCAATAAGGCACCTCAGGGGTTTGTGATATATGACCAATATACCACGGCTAAGGGCTGTGTCCAGGCACTCCAAGTTGCGTTGTGCTTAAGAACAGCCCTTAGCTGTGGTATATTGGCCATATACCACACCCCCTCGGGCCTTATTGCTTAAGTAGAGTTTAGTAAAGTACAGCAGAGTGACTAAGGTGAATGAAGCTACAGCAGCCAAGGTGATATGGTTGGAGTAATTTTGGCTTGTTTTTTTTGTCTGTTCTCAAAATAGCATTTTTAAATCTTTTAAATGGTTTAGAATGCAGTACATCAGCTTTCAAAAAATTCCAAGGAGGGGAGAAAAAAATTATTGGAGGGGGAGTTACCACTGAACATGTATCTAACTTGAATATTTTCCCTATGTTCATTTTCAAATATATTTATTTGATTAGATTAGGGCAGATACAAATTAACAGTTGAAACGATTAGTAGTTTAAGTCAATTTTCAATGCTGATTTCCCATGGCCACTGGTTCTTGGACCCCCAATTATGAAATTCCTAGAAAGGCTTTTTTAGGTTGCTAGCCAGTAGCCAACAGGGTAATATGAGCCTTAATAACACCCTCAGTACCAGAGTTTACTGGGTGATAGGAGGCCGTACTTAGAGTCAGTTCTGAGCTCAGCTTGGCTTCCTTACCTTACATATCAAAGTCGCTACACAGTGTTTCCCAAACTCAGTCCTCGGGACCCCAAGGGGTGCAGGTGGTGTTGTTTGCCCTAACACTACTGCTTCAAATGATCAAAGCTTGATTATTAGTTGATATTTGAGTCAGCTGTGTAGTGCTACGGTAAAAAACAAAACGTGCACCCCTTGGTGTCCCGAGGACAGAGTTTGGGAAACTATGCACTATTATAAACAAGTAGGCTACCAACACAGGAATAAAGTGTTACAAAGCCACCAGACCAATCGGTCCAGCGTGCTGCAAAGACGCAAAGGCCGGCTCAAGGAAGAGGAATGGGGCTACTGGAGCCAAGCTAAGGCTACCCACCTACCCCAACCTGGAGTTTAGGAGTTCAAAAAAACAAAACACAAATTTGCGTCCCAAATGGCACCCTATTCCTTCCCTATTTAGGGCACAAATTTTGACCAGGGCCCATATGGTTTTGGTCAAAAGTAGTGGACTAGGGATTAGGGT
This sequence comes from Oncorhynchus mykiss, assembly GCF_013265735.2. Lineage (NCBI taxonomy): Eukaryota > Metazoa > Chordata > Actinopteri > Salmoniformes > Salmonidae > Oncorhynchus > Oncorhynchus mykiss. The sequence goes on along the minus strand of NC_050570.1, from coordinate 46,020,048 downwards.
GACATCGCATATGTTGTGTTTTGTTTACCCTGTCATTTTAACAAGCAAGTACAAACAGTGATGGCGGCAGCCTGTTCTTGTTTCATCAACCTCAGAGTGTCCGCTTAATTTCTTTCCACAAATCAACTACCACTGCAGCCACATGACAAACAAGTGATTTAAAGTGATTTAATATGTGGCAATAAATAAAAACAAACCAGTGGCTATCTCCTGCACAAATTATGTGCAAGGACATTGGTCACCAGTGCAGTGACTTGATCAGCTGCGTAGCTAACTGTTGTAGCTAGCTAGCTTACTGACATAGCTAGCTAGCGAGCTAGCTAGTCCACTAGCTCTTCCAATACTGACAAAAAAGCTTGCTTTGCAAGTTTAAATTATCCTGAAGTTGTAGACACAATTAAGAGGATCTGACTTATCAGAAATCAGTCCGTAGATCAGCATGTTTCTACGTGATCGTATCATTGGGTCATTGGAGTACAGCAGCTGTGCTCAGACAGCTGCTTCATGAAAACTCATAACGTAAGCATTACCACTACTAGCTACAGTAGCTTGCTAGCTAGCTTTTGTTGGAAGATTCAACATGGCAAAAGCAACACTAAATAGTTATGTGTGCAGCATTAAGTGGATAGCTGGTTTGTTTCAGTTAAAGATGATTTCAGTGGCTCAGCTGTTGGACACATTTATGTCTGTAGTCACATTTCAGAAATACTGCTCATTGAAGCACAATAATCCTTGATTAGATAGACGTCCTCGCCAAAAAAACTCAACATTTACATATTTATTGTTTTTGCTTAATTCAGACAGTTTGGAGGCAGAAATGGCGTTCGGCTGACGATGTCACCTAGGTAATATTTTCAAATGTTATGACAGCCCATTGTAGCTGGACAACTTTTGATCTATCCCATTACCATTGGTGAGATACGAAACAGATCAGTGCAATATCTGATGTAAGACAATGAGCATATGGACATATCAGGGATGTCACAGAGAAAGGAAATGTCACAAGGAACAAGGAATGTGGATTCGCCTTCTGTATTGTAAAAGTCCATTCTTCCAAGTCATTATTATAGAACTTATAGTGGTGGAGATAAAAATAGGCCGAAACTGAAATGTACAACCGCCATCTGTCTAGACATTGAGGCATCTGAAATATTAATTTAAGTCAGTGATGTGAACACCATCTTCCAAAAGCTCTGGCCTGGATCACAAAAAAAACAGGCTTCTACACCTGCATTGCTTGCCGTTTAGGGTTTTAGACTGGGTTTCTGTACAGCACTTTGAGATATCAGCTGATGTAAGAAGGGCTTTATGAATACATTTGATTTGATTTGTAAAAGACACTCCGACCTGTCAATCATGCAGTTTGATAAAGCAAACAGAAGAGGTCTCTTGTTTGGTGGTCTCCCTATATGATCTGCTTATCTTGTTAAGGATTGCCCTCCAGTCTTTCTCAATTTCCGCCTGGAAACATACAGGCAGTTAGATTAGGGTAGCTCAGGCCCAGAAAAAAAGGATATGCATATTATTGGTATCATTTGAAAGGAAACACTCTGAAGGTTGTGAAAATGTGAATTGACTGTAGGAGAATAACACAATAGATCTGGTAGAAGAAAATACAAGGAAATAATCAGACATGTTCTGTTCTTTTAATTTTGTTGCATCTTTGAAATTAACAAGAACAGCCAAACATTGAGATATGATGCTGGGGATAATTGCAAATAAGAACATAAGTGGGCAACAGTATTTGACCAAAGTTTCAGACAGATACCTTCAGGAATGAGGGAGATACATGCCATTGAGCATGAAGACACCCAGGTGTCCCTCACAAGCTTCCCAAATGCACCCAAGTGGCTAAATTGGTACAGTAATACATTGATGCAAATAACTATATACAAAATACAAAACAATTATTCTAACAAAAAAATTGTTTTTTAATATTTTTCTTTTTTTATAATAACAAGGGTAACTATTTACACTTTCAATGTACAATAATGTGAAGACCCTCAGTCTTCTACACAATATTGTGCTGCTGATTCCATAGCCCAGAGCAGTCTCTTTCTGGTATGAAGCAGAGGGTCACCGAACAGGTGGTGCAGGTGACAGGGGATTTCTTGTGGCACAGACAACAACGAAGCCTCCCTACTGAGCCCTTTTTGCCCTGAGGCACATTCCTGCCTGCAATGATGAATTTTGGCATGTGAACACCACTGGTTGGAGCAGAAGGGACATCGGTAGAGGGGACAGAAGGTTCTACAGTGGCCTTGCTGTAGCTAGCAAGCTCCTGGATGAGCAGCTCCCTGAAGGCTAGCTGTGAGATGGGGGGCTGTCCACAGCTCATAGCTATTTCCTTCTGGAGTATGAAGGCATTCACCACAGCAATGTCAATGAAGTAGCGTCCTTCACACGCCTGACGATGTGATCACCACTGAAGGACTTGTGGCTTGTTGTGCACATCCACTTCACAAACAGCAGGCCATCTTCACAGATCCATCTCATGGTACCCCGCTCAGCCCGCTTAGGCATGTCGTTCACCCTGGTTTTCGGAAAGCCCACTCTGTTGGTTCGAATGGTGCCACAGGCCCACATCTCCAGCTTCCTCAGGTCTGTGAACAGGGTAGGGCTTGTGTAGAAGTTGTCCACAAACAGTTTGTAGCCCTTCCCTAGAAGCTGAAAATCTAATAACTGCATAACGGAGTCATAGCTAAGTCCCTTACCGGTCGCACAACTGCTCTTCCCCTCATAGACAAAGAAATTGCATGTGTATGCACACGCAGAACCGGCTAAAAAAAACAGTTTGTAACCCCCTTTAGTAGGTTTGTTACGCATGTACTGTTTTAGGCCAATTTTGGCCTTCAAGGCTACCATCCTCTCATCTATGGAAAGGTTCTGGGTGGGCTGAAAATAAGTCTTGCAAGCCTCAATGCTGTCGAGGTAGAGAGGTTTAATTTTGCCAAGCTTATCAAACCATGCCGTGCCTCGCTTTGTCTCGCTGTCCTCGTCATCTTTTGGGTCACTGATATGAAGCGCCCCTGAGATTTTCAGAAACCTTTTTCATGACATGACCATGGTGGGAAAGGCAGTTGATAGAGCAGATTTCCAGTAGTCCTTCAGGGTTTTCAGCTTTACAAGACCCATGTAAATGACCATAGAAAGGTAACAAAAAAGATCTGACATGGAAATGGCCTTCCATGTCACTTTCTTGCCTTCCTGCTTCTTAGCTCCGTACTTATTTGTGTTTGACACCAGGGAGTCAACAACTGCCGAGGTGAAAAACTACTGAAAAAGTTGCATGGGGCTGCACTTGGAGGTCATGTCCAGCTGAGGTCCTGGTGGCCTTTTTGGTCTGAATATTGGAGGTGGTGGGGCCACATCCTCCTCAAGCACAGACCCAGCACATCGACCCTCCTACGCTCTGCCAGCAGGTTCCACACTTTCCTTCCTCCACTTCTTTGTCACCGACTTCACACCTCTTGATGGCTGGGCGGGGGTAGGTGTGGTGCCGGAAACAGCAGGGGTCCGGCTGGATGGACCAGCTTCAGTGGGGGATTTGCACTGTGGCAGTATGGGCTCCCAATCAGAATCGATGGGACTGTGAAATAAAGACACAGACACATATTATATATAGAGTAGGGAATCAAATCAGTAGGGTGAGGAGCTGTTCCATTCCATGTTTAGATAAAATAAAAATGTAAAAAAATATCTAATATATACAGACACAGACACACCCACTCACAATGTAGAGCAGTGTACTTTACACAGTTCATTACTGATTATATTTTTTATATGGCAAATCAAATAAAAATATCTCAAACAACTCAAATGAATAATATTTGATATTATTAATTTCAAATAACGTTACTCACCAATCCAAACACAGAATCTTCTCCATACAGGAACAAAATAATTCTCACTGTCTGAATCATCTTGTAGTAATTCACTGTCACCATCTCGATCAATTTCTTCAATAATATCATGTAGATCTGTATATTTTGTCTTTGTCTTTGATTTTAAAGTTTTTTATTCTCTTAAAATGCTCTCAAAACAGAATTTTCAATGGCGAATGGTTGTCTTTACGCTCAAGTTTACCACAAAGGCTAGTCTTCCTGGATAGAACCATTACATGTTGCCGTTTACCTCAGCTCATTGGCTATCTACCAAGCTAGATTTCAAGACGATCAGTGGTCATTGGTCCGAAATACAGTCAATCAACAAAGAACTAGTCATATCTTTGGTGCGCAATGAGGTCATAGTTTGGTGTGTTCAAATCAGTTCCTTTCGGTCAATATGTCCCGGGAAAATAACCATGAAGTATGGCTGTTTTACTAACAAACAGAAGATTGCAATGAAACCAAACATGAATCGATAAACGTCCGTTTTAGAGTGAGTAATTACATCGAATGTTACGTCCAAAGTTGAAGGACACTGAATTTATGACACAAGCCGTTTACAAAATGTTTCGTGTTAGGCTATAAAAATGGATTATATCGAACAAAACGACAATTTATTGTTTCGTCGTGACCTTTAGTATTGCCAAAGAAGATCTTCAAAGGTAATTGATTAATTTTATTGCTATTTCTGACTTTTGTGAGTAACTTACTTGGCTGGTAACTGTTCATAATGTTTTATCTACTGATCGAAAATCGCATGGTTTGCTTTCCCAGTAAATACGTGTTTAAATCTGACATGGTGGCTAGATTAAGAGGTTTAGCTTTCATTTGCTGTATTGCACTTCTGATTTAATTAAAGTTAAATATTTATAATAATTACATTTCTGCAATTTTGTGGAAACGCATTTCCTAGTCAGCTTATCAAAGAATTGGGCAAAGGTCCAACATGATGTAGACCTACTCTCTAATTCAGCAAAAATGCAAACAGGGACAGAGTACATACAGTACGCACGCATGCACGCACACACATTTGGAGACACCCGCCTGCACTCATGCGCAAACTCTTCATGAGAGGCCGCAGTTGCTTGCGGATCTGCAAACCCACATCCATACTCACACAACATGCAGTTTTACAGCAAATTTTCTGCCAGTCTACACATTTAGCCGACAGAAGGGAGGCACCTACACAAGAGGCTTCCTACCAAAACCTTAGGAAAAACTACACTGTCCAAAACCAACCCTCCACTCACGCTACCTCTACTCCACCAAAACACTTCCATGAAATGACAGTATCACTCCCATGTAGAAAAAAGGCAATTCCATTATCTAGCGCTTGGAATCAGTGCAATGACTAAGTATACCCATATACTTAGTCATTGCGCTAACACTAGTTAGCAATAGCTCGCAAAACTACTTTCAACTTCCCACAACCTGCATGCAGAGACATAACATTTTCCTCCATGAGTATATCTGACTGATTAAGTAGAAAAAGGCCTAATAGCAAAAAATCTCACACTATCCCTTTAACTAATAGTATGCTGGTCAATAACGTTGTGTGGTCAGCTTACCTTGTTCTGCGCCCCTAAACTATATACTACCTTGTATTTTTATTTTACATTTATATATTATACATACATAGTGTACAAAACATTAAGAACACCTTCCTAATATTGAGAACAGCCTCAATTAGTCGGGCATGCTGTCCCATGTTGACTCAAATGCTTCCCATAGTTGTGTTAAGTTGGCTGGATGTCCTTTGGGTGGTGGACCCTTCTTGATACACACGGGTCACTGTTGAGCGTTTTTTTTTTTTTTAAACGTCCGTGTTGCGGTTCTTGACACAAACCGGTGCCCCTGGCACATACTACCATACATACCCTGTTCAAAGGCACTTACATTTTTTGTCTTGCCCATTCAGCCTCAATTGCACACTTAAACAATCCATGTCTCAAGGCTTAAAAATCCTTCTTTCACCTGTCTCCTCCCCTGGTCAGTCTCATGGAAAGAGCAGGTGTTCTTAATGTTTTGTACACTCAGTGTATTTATGTTATATTTGGCCTACTCCGGCCAAACCCTCCCCTAACCCAGACGACACTGGGCCAATTGCGCGCCGCCCTATGGGACTCCCAATCATGGCCGGCTGTGATACAGCCCGGAATTGAACCCGGGTCTGTAGTGACGCCTCCAGCACTGAGATGCAGTGCATTAGACCTCTGCGCCACTCGGGAGCCACTCGGGCGCCAGACTTATATTACATTGTCTTACGTCAGATAGTGTGACAATTCTGCCTGCACTGATCGGGTCTCGTATCTTGCAAAGAGTAATGGGATAGATCAAAAGAAGTTCAGACACATATTCCTTAAAGTATCCCTGGTTCAGCTACAAATGTGCAGTCTAACATTTGAAATGTTTATGACATCGTATGCTCCCTCAAAACAGTCTTTATTAATCTAAGCTAAAACAATACACAGGCTGTGAATAATGTTTTGTTGGTGAGGAAGTCTTATTCGCCCCATTTTACACCTAGCTAAGGATTACTGTGCTTCAATAAACAGTATTTCTGAAGTTTGACTATAGGCATGAAAGCTAGCATAAATTTGTATATTAGCCTGCCAGCTGAGCCAGTCACTGAAATGTTGCTAACAAACCAGCTGCCTACATAGCCTAGTGCTGCACACACAATGCTGAATCTTCCCAAAAAGCTAGATAGCAAGCTACTGTAGCTAATGCTAACATTATTATGAGTTTTCATGAAGCAGCTGTTTTGCCACGAGTCATTGCAGTAGCCTTCCGAGGTGCTTCAACAAAGTACAGAGTAAAAGGGTCTGAATATTTATGTAAATGTGATTTGTAATATATTTTATTTATTTATACATTTTCTAAAAACCTGTTTTCGCTTTGTCATTATGGGGTATTGTGTGTAGGTTGATCAAATAAATGTTTTTCCTCATCAATTTTAGAATAAGGCTGTAACATAACAAAATGTGGAAAAGGGGAAGGGGTATGATTACTTTCCGAATGCACTGTATATAGTAAACCAAAACATGTAATGTGTTGTTCTCAAATTGCATGACCTGAAATAAGAGCCCAGAAATTTTCCATAAGCACAAAAAGCTTATTTCTCTCAAATTGTGGGCACAAATTTGTTTACATCCCTGTTAGTGAGAATTTCTTACAGGTGTGGAATATCAAGAAGCTGATTAAACAGCCTGATCATTGCACCGGTGCAACTAGTGCTCGGAACAATAAAATGCCACTCTAAAATGTGCAGTTTTGTCATACAACACAATGCCACATACAGTGGGGCAAAACAAGTATTTAGTCAGCCACCAATTGTGCAAGTTCTCCCACTTAAAAAGATGAGAGACCTGTAATTTTCATCATAGGTACACGTCAACCATGACCAACAAAATTAGAAAAAAAATCACATTGTAGGATTTTTAATGAATTTATTTGCAAATTATGGTGGAAAATAAGTATTTGGTCACCTACAAACAAGCAAGATTTCTGGCTCTCACAGACCTTTAAGAGGCTCCTCTGTCCTCCACTCGTTACCTGTATTAATGGCACCTGTTTGAACTTGTTATCAATATAAAAGACACCTGTCCACAACCTCAAACAGTCACACTCCAAACTCCACTATGGCCAAGACCAAAGAGCTGTCCAAGGACACCAGAAACAAAATTGTAGACCTGCACCAGGCTGGGAAGACTGAATCTGCAATAGGTAAGCAGCTTGGTTTGAAGAAATCAACTGTGGGAGCAATTATTAGGAAATGGAAGACATGCAAGACCACTGATAATCTCCCTCGATCTGGGGCTCCACGCAAGATCTCACCCCGTGGGGTCAAAATGATCACAAGAACCGTGAGCAAAAATCCCAGAACCACACGGGGGGACCTAGTGAATGACCTGCAGAGAGCTGGGACCAAAGTAACAAAGCCTACCATCAGTAACACACTACGCCGCCAGGGACTCAAATCCTGCAGTGCCAGACGTTTCCCCCTGCGTAAGCCAGTACATGTCCAGGCCCGTCTGAAGTTTGCTAGAGAGCATTTGGATGATCCAGAAGAAGATTGGGAGAATGTCATATGGTCAGATGAAACCAAAATATCATTTTTGGTAAAAACTCAACTCGTCGTGTTTGGAGGACAAAGAATGCTGAGTTGCAACAAAAAAACACCATACCTACTGTGAAGCATTGGGGTGGAAACATCATGCTTTGGGGCTGTTTTTCTGCAAAGGGACCAGGACGACTGATCCGTGTAAAGGAAAGAATGAATGGGGCCATGTATCGTGAGATTTTGAGTGAAAACCTCCTTCCATCAGCAAGGACATCGAAGATGAAATGTGGCTGGGTCTTTCAGCATGACAATGATCCCAAACACACCGCCCGGGCAACGAAGGAGTGGCTTCGGAAGAAGCATTTCAAGCTCCTGGAGTGGCCTAGCCAGTCTCCAGATCTCAACCCCATAGAATTTTTTGGGAGGGAGTTGAAAGTCCATGTTGCCCAGCAACAGCACCAAAACATCACTGCTCTAGAGGAGATCTGTATGGAGGAATGGGCCAAAATACCAGCAACAGTGTGTGAAAACCTTGTGAAGACTTACAGAAAACGTTTGACCTCTGTTATATACCCTTTGTTGGCAATGACAGAGGTCAAACGTTTTCTGTAAGCACAAAAAGCTTATTTCTCTCAAATTGTGGGCACAAATTTGTTTACATCCCTGTTAGTGAGAATTTCTTACAGGTGTGGAATATCAAGAAGCTGATTAAACAGCCTGATCATTGCACCGGTGCAACCCTTTGTATACCCTTTGTTGGCAATGACAAAGTATTGAGATAAACTTTTGTTATTGACCAAATACTTATTTTCCACCATAATTTGCAAATAAATTCATAAAAAAATCCTACAATGTGATTTTTTTTTTCTTTTTTTTCTAATTTTGTCTGTCACAGTTGAAGTGTACCTATGATGAAAATTACAGGCCTCTCTCATCTTTTTAAGTGGGAGAACTTGCACAATTGGTGGCTGACTAAATACTTTTTTGCCCCACTGTATGTCTCAGGTTTTGACATGCTGACTACAGGAATGTCCACCAGAGCTGTTAACAGATAATTGAATGTTGATTTCTCTAAACTTTCTCTAAACCGCCTCCATTGTCATTTTAGAGATTTTGGTAGTACGTCCAACCGGTCTCACAACCGCAGACCATGTGTAACCACACCAGCCCAGGACCTCCACATCTGGATTATTCACCTGAGGGATCGTCTGAGACCAGCCACCCAGACAGCTGATGAAACTGAGTATTCTGTCTGTAATTCAACCCTTTTGTGGGGAAACACTCATTTTGATTGGCTGGACCTGGCTCCTCAGTGGGTGGGCCTGGCTCCCAATTGGTTGGGCATATGCCCTCCCAGGCACCACCCATGGACGCGCTCCTGCCCAGTCACATGAAATCCATAGATTAGAGCCTAATGAATGCGCTTCAATTGGCTGCTTTCCTTTTTTGAACTGCAACTCAGTAAAATCGTTGAAATTGTGCATGTTGCGTTTATATGTTTGTGTAACAGGGTTATATTGGTGATTCCCCTTGCCACTTTATTGTTAAGCCAATGGGTTTTTGGTTTGAGTTTGTTTTGCCTTCACCTACTCAACATGGCATCTTATTGGCTGGTTTGCGTAGCTTGCTTACGAGGGGGGATGTTCCAGTTAGAATCGTCCCAGTGAACAAGCACCAAACCAGCGGTAAGTTGTTGGTTGCAAAAGCACTGTACATCAAAAGTTATTTTTACACTCTCAAGTGATGATTTAAATGTACAATTTATATCAAATTGTTTGTAAATGTTATTCGAACATCACACAAGATGCAGCGTTTTTTTTAGAATATTTGTTGTGCATTTTGTTGTAGAGAATTCTCGCCAGTATTAGCTAGCAACTTACTGTGTCTGGTGGGGGGGTTCATATATTTTGTACAGTGCGTGAGTGCAGAGTTGGAGGGTGAGACGTGCATTGCATGACGTGTAATTTTGTGTCGTTCTTATCAGGTACATTGTTAAAGATATTATATTGTATATTGTAATTGTATTATTTTGGTAACTAGCCCAGTGAACAAGCACCAAACCAGCGTGCGTGAGTGCAGAGTTGGAGGGTGAGACGTGCATTGCATGACGTGCAATTTTGTGTCGTTCTTATCAGAATAAAGCTACATGACTGGTGCTACATGTTGGAGTTCCGTGTCGATGACTGATTGTACACAACGCAAGACGAGTACTGTTACAGTGGTGCCGTGACCGTTCTTCTGGATCGGATCATCCTTCGCTGGATTTCCATCTCAGAACTTCGCCGTGGTTGCCGTTGAAGAATCAGATAAGACGTTGCTGGTGCAGTTTATGGCGATATCGCATTTCGCCACAAGAGGGCGCCACTAGAACGTTTTATTATCGAAATTGATGAACTTTTGTGTTACTTGTTTAATTGCAATTCTAATGTATATCTGATATAAGTAGGGTGAGTTTTACCAGTGTACTAGATATAGGTTAGATTTTGACGTGAGGTTTAAAATATATGTATATACATGTTTTGCCATGTTTTGCATTTAATATGTCACCATCTGTTGGTAGGGGTTCAGCCAAAATTCCAGTTACTTCTACACCTATACCCAAACTGGAGGGTTTTGATGATAGGTTACCCATGGACACGCCCAAGGATGTGTATGAAAGAGTTTTGCCAAATACAGGGAGTGGGGAGGTCTCCATGGATTTGATAGCAGACATAGTACAGCAGATTGGTCATTCCATCGGGGAGAACATTGCCTCCTGTTTGGAGTCAAAGGCAATTGTTCAGAATAAAGAATAAAGAATTGTTCAGAATAAAGCTACATGACTGGTGCTACATGTTGGAGTTCCGTGTCGATGACTGATTGTACACAACGCAAGACGAGTACTGTTACATTTGGTCGGTATACTTTGTATAAAAAAAATTCAACTGGTACCAGGGACCTTCTTGTGAGGCCTGTGAGAGCCCTAGAGCAAAACAGCCGACATGTACACTGCCGTTCAAAAGTTTGGGGTCACTTAGAAAGGTCTTTGTTTTTCAAAGAAAAGCAAAAAAAAGTGTCCATTAAAATAACATAAATTTGATCAGAAATACAGTGTAGACATTGTTAATGTTGTAAATGACTATTGTAGCTGGAAACGGCTGTTTAACCAGTTGCATCTCTAGGGGCGCTATTTCATTTTTGGATAAAAAACGTTCCCGTTTTAAGCGCGATATTTTGTCACGAAAAGATGCTCGACTATGCATATGTTTCAGAATCTGCAAAGATTTTGTCTGTAAGTGCCCCAGAACTCATTCTACAGGCGAAACCAAGATGATACGTTAAACAGGAAATGAGCAGAATTTCTGAAGCTCTGTTTTCTAATGTCTCCTTATATGGCTGTGAATGCGACAGGAATAAGCTTAGACCTTCTGCCGTTTCCCCAAGATGTCGGCAGCATTGTGACGTATTTGTAGGCATATCATTGGAAGATTGGCCATAAGAGACTACATTTTCCAGGGGTCCGCCTGGTGTCCTTTGTCTAAATTTGTGCGTAATCTTCAGGTGCGGGCATTTTCTCCTGGGATTCAGGAGAGAAAGCACACTTCCACGAACGATATATCATCGAAGAGATATGTGAAAAACACCTTGAGGATTGATTCTAAACAACGTTTGCCATGTTTTCAGTCGATATTATGGAGTTAATTTGGAAAAAAGTTTGCGTTTTGAGGACTGAATTTTCGGGTTTTTTTGGTAGCCAAATGTGATGTACAAAACGGAGCTATTTCTAATACACAAAGAATCTTTTTGGAAAAACTGAGCATCTGCTATCTAACTGAGAGTCTCCTCATTGAAAACATCTGAAGTTCTTCAAAGGTAAATGATTTTATTTGAAGGCTTTTATGTTTTTGTTGAAATGTTGCGTGCTAGATGCTAACGCTAAATGCTAACGCTAAATGCTACGCTAGCTAGCTACTTTTACACAAATGATTGTTTTCCTATGGTTGAGAAGCATATTTTGAAAATCTGAGATGACAGTGTTGTTTACAAAAGGCTAAGCTTGAGAGATGGCATATTTATTTCATTTCATTTGCGATTTTCATGAATAGTTAACGTTGTGTTATGCTAATGCGCTTGCTGATAGATTTACACAATCCTGGATACAGGGGTTTTTTCATAGCTAAACGTGACGCAGAAAACGGAGCGATTTGTCCTAAACAAATAATCTTTCAGGAAAAACTGAACATTTGCTATCTGAGAGTCTCCTCATTGAAAACATCTGAAGTTCTTCAAAGGTAAATGATTTTATTTGAATGCTTTTCTGTTTTTTTGTGTAAATGTTGCCAGCTGAATGCTAATGCTAAATGCTACGCTAAATGCTACGTTAGCCATCAATACTGTTACACAAATGCTTGTTTTGCAATGGTTGAGAAGCATATTTTGAAAATCTGAGATGACAGTGTTGTTAACAAAAGGCTAAGCTTGAGAGCTAGCATATTTATTTCATTTCATTTGCGATTTTCATGAATAGTTAACGTTGCGTTATGGTAATGAGCTTGAGTCTGTATTCACGATCCCGGATCCGGGATGGGGAGATCAGAAAGGTTAATGGATTATCTACATTAGCTAATCCAAGTTTATCATTTTATAAGGCTAATTGATTATTAGAAAACCTTTTGCAATTGTTAGCACAGCTGAAAACTGTTGGGCTGATTAAAGAAGCAATAAAACTGGCCTTTTTTAGACTAGTTGAGTATCTGGAGCATCAGTATTTGTGGGTGGCTCAAAATGGCCAGAAACAAAAAACTTTCTTCTGAAACAGTCTTCAGTCTATTCTTGTTCTGAGAAATTAAGGCTATTCCAAGGCATACACCATTTTCAATGTCAACAGTGAAGAGGCGACTCCAGGATGCTGGCCTTCTAGGCAGAGTTGCAAAGCCATATCTCAGACTGGCCAATAAAAATAAAATATTAGGATGGGAAAATAAACACAGACACTGGACAGAGGAACTCTGCCAAGAAGGCCAGCATCACAGAGTCGCCTCTTCACTGTTGACATTAAGACTGATGTTTTGCGGGGTACTATTCAATGAAGCTGCCAGTTGAGGACTTGTGAGGCATCTGTTTCTCAAACTAGACACTCGAATGTACTTGTCCTCTTGCTCAGTTGTGCACCGGGGCCTCCCACTCTTCTTTCTATTCCAGTTAGTCAGTTTGCGCTGTTCTGTGAAGGGAGTAGTACACAGCGTTGTACCAGATCTTCAGTTTCTTTGCAATTTCTCGCATGGAATCCGAATTGCGTGGAAAAAAATATCCTGGTGCATGAGACCTACAGACGGGAATGACAGATCACAAATAAATCCTTCTGGAAATGCACCAAATATGATGTTTTCGAATGCCGAGGTCACATAACCTGGAGATAACCCTGTCAGTGAGGGTTATCTGGAGAACACAACTATATCCCGGACAATGCTCGGAGAGAAGGAGGAGAAGGAGAGAAGCCTGGAGACCCAGGAAGAAACCGACCAAGTTATGGACTGTGGTACACATGGCTTCCAGCATCTATTTGGGGAGAAATGCCCTCTCTGAAGAACATTAAGTTGTTGCAGAGGCATCGACAAAAGAACAACGCGGCACCCGCTGTACCTACATCCCTTTCCGAACTCGTCATCCCTGACAGCTATAAGGGCTACAAAGGAGAGCTGTTCCTCCAGCATGACAGTGGACCCGAGCCAGAAATAATTCTGATCTTCACAAACACACAGAACTTTGAGTACCTGTTCAACTCAAAAGGACTGGTTTGCAGATGGAACATTCAAGACAACCCCAACTTTGTTCAGCCAGGTGTACACCATTCACAGGTTGCAGGAAGAGAACATGGTTCCAACAGTCTTCATGTTGCTGCCAAATAAGACTGAGGTATGTATCAACAATTACTATTGACATTTCATTGAAGTGTTCATTTTCCACAAGCCATTAATGTGCATAATATATCTAACAAGATTAAAACAATGATGCACGTTCTGTTAGATATTTTGCACATTTATGGCTTGATAGCAAATATCATCACCATTGAGCTAATGTAGTTCTCACAGTAGCAGTAAACAGCACAAAGCGATTTGAGCAATGGAGAGAGATATGAAAGGAAGCAGAGTTACAGCCTCCCTCTATCCAATTGTAGCAGTAGGATCAAGCAACAACCCGCCCATTTCTTGACAGATAGCTGAACTAGCCAACTGAGTTTCGAATTTAGTCTTGGCAGCTGAGTTGTTTAGAGATTCGTCCTGACAGCAAAAAAATAATGGATTTGCTCGTGGAAGCAGAACAACTTGTGTCGTCGACAGGTGCAGGTATAGTACTGCTGGTAGTAGCAGTACTACCAGTAGAGCAGAGAAATTGTCTCTGGCCCCCTCCCAGTTAGGGGGAGTGATGAGCTCTTCAGCAGAGTCTCACAACTCAATTGCTGGTTGAAAACTGTGTTCTGCCCCTCCCAAAAGATAGAATTTGTAGTTAATTAACTCTTGTAACTACCCATCCCGGATCCGGGAGCGTTGTCATCAACTGGCACTAATTAACATAACGCAACGGACATAAATATTACTAGAAAATATTCATATTCATGAAATCACAAGTGAAATATATTGAAACACAGCTTAGCCTTTTGTTAATCACCCTGTCATCTCAGATTTTGAAAATATGCTTTACAGCCAAAGCAAGACAAGCATTTGTGTAAATTTATCGATAGCCTAGCATAGCATTATGCCTAGCTAGCAGCAGGCAACCTGGTCACAAAAATCAGAAAATCAATCAAATTAAATCGTTTACCTTTGATGAGCTTCGGATGTTTTCACTCACAAGACTCCCAGTTAGATAGCAAATGTTCCTTTTTTCCAAAAATGTTCCTTTTTCCCAAATTGCATGACCTGAAATAAGAGCCCAGAAATTTTCCATAAGCACAAAAAGCTTATTTCTCTCAAATTGTGGGCACAAATTTGTTTACATCCCTGTTAGTGAGAATTTCTTACAGGTGTGGAATATCAAGAAGCTGATTAAACAGCCTGATCATTGCACCGGTGCAACTAGTGCTCGGAACAATAAAATGCCACTCTAAAATGTGCAGTTTTGTCATACAACACAATGCCACATACAGTGGGGCAAAACAAGTATTTAGTCAGCCACCAATTGTGCAAGTTCTCCCACTTAAAAAGATGAGAGACCTGTAATTTTCATCATAGGTACACGTCAACCATGACCAACAAAATTAGAAAAAAAATCACATTGTAGGATTTTTAATGAATTTATTTGCAAATTATGGTGGAAAATAAGTATTTGGTCACCTACAAACAAGCAAGATTTCTGGCTCTCACAGACCTTTAAGAGGCTCCTCTGTCCTCCACTCGTTACCTGTATTAATGGCACCTGTTTGAACTTGTTATCAATATAAAAGACACCTGTCCACAACCTCAAACAGTCACACTCCAAACTCCACTATGGCCAAGACCAAAGAGCTGTCCAAGGACACCAGAAACAAAATTGTAGACCTGCACCAGGCTGGGAAGACTGAATCTGCAATAGGTAAGCAGCTTGGTTTGAAGAAATCAACTGTGGGAGCAATTATTAGGAAATGGAAGACATGCAAGACCACTGATAATCTCCCTCGATCTGGGGCTCCACGCAAGATCTCACCCCGTGGGGTCAAAATGATCACAAGAACCGTGAGCAAAAATCCCAGAACCACACGGGGGGACCTAGTGAATGACCTGCAGAGAGCTGGGACCAAAGTAACAAAGCCTACCATCAGTAACACACTACGCCGCCAGGGACTCAAATCCTGCAGTGCCAGACGTTTCCCCCTGCGTAAGCCAGTACATGTCCAGGCCCGTCTGAAGTTTGCTAGAGAGCATTTGGATGATCCAGAAGAAGATTGGGAGAATGTCATATGGTCAGATGAAACCAAAATATCATTTTTGGTAAAAACTCAACTCGTCGTGTTTGGAGGACAAAGAATGCTGAGTTGCAACAAAAAAACACCATACCTACTGTGAAGCATTGGGGTGGAAACATCATGCTTTGGGGCTGTTTTTCTGCAAAGGGACCAGGACGACTGATCCGTGTAAAGGAAAGAATGAATGGGGCCATGTATCGTGAGATTTTGAGTGAAAACCTCCTTCCATCAGCAAGGACATCGAAGATGAAATGTGGCTGGGTCTTTCAGCATGACAATGATCCCAAACACACCGCCCGGGCAACGAAGGAGTGGCTTCGGAAGAAGCATTTCAAGCTCCTGGAGTGGCCTAGCCAGTCTCCAGATCTCAACCCCATAGAATTTTTTGGGAGGGAGTTGAAAGTCCATGTTGCCCAGCAACAGCACCAAAACATCACTGCTCTAGAGGAGATCTGTATGGAGGAATGGGCCAAAATACCAGCAACAGTGTGTGAAAACCTTGTGAAGACTTACAGAAAACGTTTGACCTCTGTTATATACCCTTTGTTGGCAATGACAGAGGTCAAACGTTTTCTGTAAGCACAAAAAGCTTATTTCTCTCAAATTGTGGGCACAAATTTGTTTACATCCCTGTTAGTGAGAATTTCTTACAGGTGTGGAATATCAAGAAGCTGATTAAACAGCCTGATCATTGCACCGGTGCAACCCTTTGTATACCCTTTGTTGGCAATGACAAAGTATTGAGATAAACTTTTGTTATTGACCAAATACTTATTTTCCACCATAATTTGCAAATAAATTCATAAAAAAATCCTACAATGTGATTTTTTTTTTCTTTTTTTTCTAATTTTGTCTGTCACAGTTGAAGTGTACCTATGATGAAAATTACAGGCCTCTCTCATCTTTTTAAGTGGGAGAACTTGCACAATTGGTGGCTGACTAAATACTTTTTTGCCCCACTGTATGTCTCAGGTTTTGACATGCTGACTACAGGAATGTCCACCAGAGCTGTTAACAGATAATTGAATGTTGATTTCTCTAAACTTTCTCTAAACCGCCTCCATTGTCATTTTAGAGATTTTGGTAGTACGTCCAACCGGTCTCACAACCGCAGACCATGTGTAACCACACCAGCCCAGGACCTCCACATCTGGATTATTCACCTGAGGGATCGTCTGAGACCAGCCACCCAGACAGCTGATGAAACTGAGTATTCTGTCTGTAATTCAACCCTTTTGTGGGGAAACACTCATTTTGATTGGCTGGACCTGGCTCCTCAGTGGGTGGGCCTGGCTCCCAATTGGTTGGGCATATGCCCTCCCAGGCACCACCCATGGATGCGCTCCTGCCCAGTCACATGAAATCCATAGATTAGAGCCTAATGAATGCGCTTCAATTGGCTGCTTTCCTTTTTTGAACTGCAACTCAGTAAAATCGTTGAAATTGTGCATGTTGCGTTTATATGTTTGTGTAACAGGGTTATATTGGTGATTCCCCTTGCCACTTTATTGTTAAGCCAATGGGTTTTTGGTTTGAGTTTGTTTTGCCTTCACCTACTCAACATGGCATCTTATTGGCTGGTTTGCGTAGCTTGCTTACGAGGGGGGATGTTCCAGTTAGAATCGTCCCAGTGAACAAGCACCAAACCAGCGGTAAGTTGTTGGTTGCAAAAGCACTGTACATCAAAAGTTATTTTTACACTCTCAAGTGATGATTTAAATGTACAATTTATATCAAATTGTTTGTAAATGTTATTCGAACATCACACAAGATGCAGCGTTTTTTTTAGAATATTTGTTGTGCATTTTGTTGTAGAGAATTCTCGCCAGTATTAGCTAGCAACTTACTGTGTCTGGTGGGGGGGTTCATATATTTTGTACAGTGCGTGAGTGCAGAGTTGGAGGGTGAGACGTGCATTGCATGACGTGTAATTTTGTGTCGTTCTTATCAGGTACATTGTTAAAGATATTATATTGTATATTGTAATTGTATTATTTTGGTAACTAGCCCAGTGAACAAGCACCAAACCAGCGTGCGTGAGTGCAGAGTTGGAGGGTGAGACGTGCATTGCATGACGTGCAATTTTGTGTCGTTCTTATCAGAATAAAGCTACATGACTGGTGCTACATGTTGGAGTTCCGTGTCGATGACTGATTGTACACAACGCAAGACGAGTACTGTTACAGTGGTGCCGTGACCGTTCTTCTGGATCGGATCATCCTTCGCTGGATTTCCATCTCAGAACTTCGCCGTGGTTGCCGTTGAAGAATCAGATAAGACGTTGCTGGTGCAGTTTATGGCGATATCGCATTTCGCCACAAGAGGGCGCCACTAGAACGTTTTAT
Organism: Oncorhynchus mykiss; assembly: GCF_013265735.2. Classification (NCBI taxonomy): domain Eukaryota; kingdom Metazoa; phylum Chordata; class Actinopteri; order Salmoniformes; family Salmonidae; genus Oncorhynchus; species Oncorhynchus mykiss. The sequence goes on along the minus strand of NC_050570.1, from coordinate 46,001,832 downwards.
TATCGAAATTGATGAACTTTTGTGTTACTTGTTTAATTGCAATTCTAATGTATATCTGATATAAGTAGGGTGAGTTTTACCAGTGTACTAGATATAGGTTAGATTTTGACGTGAGGTTTAAAATATATGTATATACATGTTTTGCCATGTTTTGCATTTAATATGTCACCATCTGTTGGTAGGGGTTCAGCCAAAATTCCAGTTACTTCTACACCTATACCCAAACTGGAGGGTTTTGATGATAGGTTACCCATGGACACGCCCAAGGATGTGTATGAAAGAGTTTTGCCAAATACAGGGAGTGGGGAGGTCTCCATGGATTTGATAGCAGACATAGTACAGCAGATTGGTCATTCCATCGGGGAGAACATTGCCTCCTGTTTGGAGTCAAAGGCAATTGTTCAGAATAAAGAATAAAGAATTGTTCAGAATAAAGCTACATGACTGGTGCTACATGTTGGAGTTCCGTGTCGATGACTGATTGTACACAACGCAAGACGAGTACTGTTACATTTGGTCGGTATACTTTGTATAAAAAAAATTCAACTGGTACCAGGGACCTTCTTGTGAGGCCTGTGAGAGCCCTAGAGCAAAACAGCCGACATGTACACTGCCGTTCAAAAGTTTGGGGTCACTTAGAAAGGTCTTTGTTTTTGAAAGAAAAGCAAAAAAAAGTGTCCATTAAAATAACATAAATTTGATCAGAAATACAGTGTAGACATTGTTAATGTTGTAAATGACTATTGTAGCTGGAAACGGCTGTTTAACCAGTTGCATCTCTAGGGGCGCTATTTCATTTTTGGATAAAAAACGTTCCCGTTTTAAGCGCGATATTTTGTCACGAAAAGATGCTCGACTATGCATATGTTTCAGAATCTGCAAAGATTTTGTCTGTAAGTGCCCCAGAACTCATTCTACAGGCGAAACCAAGATGATACGTTAAACAGGAAATGAGCAGAATTTCTGAAGCTCTGTTTTCTAATGTCTCCTTATATGGCTGTGAATGCGACAGGAATAAGCTTAGACCTTCTGCCGTTTCCCCAAGATGTCGGCAGCATTGTGACGTATTTGTAGGCATATCATTGGAAGATTGGCCATAAGAGACTACATTTTCCAGGGGTCCGCCTGGTGTCCTTTGTCTAAATTTGTGCGTAATCTTCAGGTGCGGGCATTTTCTCCTGGGATTCAGGAGAGAAAGCACACTTCCACGAACGATATATCATCGAAGAGATATGTGAAAAACACCTTGAGGATTGATTCTAAACAACGTTTGCCATGTTTTCAGTCGATATTATGGAGTTAATTTGGAAAAAAGTTTGCGTTTTGAGGACTGAATTTTCGGGTTTTTTTGGTAGCCAAATGTGATGTACAAAACGGAGCTATTTCTAATACACAAAGAATCTTTTTGGAAAAACTGAGCATCTGCTATCTAACTGAGAGTCTCCTCATTGAAAACATCTGAAGTTCTTCAAAGGTAAATGATTTTATTTGAAGGCTTTTATGTTTTTGTTGAAATGTTGCGTGCTGGATGCTAACGCTAAATGCTAACGCTAAATGCTACGCTAGCTAGCTACTTTTACACAAATGATTGTTTTCCTATGGTTGAGAAGCATATTTTGAAAATCTGAGATGACAGTGTTGTTTACAAAAGGCTAAGCTTGAGAGATGGCATATTTATTTCATTTCATTTGCGATTTTCATGAATAGTTAACGTTGTGTTATGCTAATGCGCTTGCTGATAGATTTACACAATCCTGGATACAGGGGTTTTTTCATAGCTAAACGTGACGCAGAAAACGGAGCGATTTGTCCTAAACAAATAATCTTTCAGGAAAAACTGAACATTTGCTATCTGAGAGTCTCCTCATTGAAAACATCTGAAGTTCTTCAAAGGTAAATGATTTTATTTGAATGCTTTTCTGTTTTTTTGTGTAAATGTTGCCAGCTGAATGCTAATGCTAAATGCTACGCTAAATGCTACGTTAGCCATCAATACTGTTACACAAATGCTTGTTTTGCAATGGTTGAGAAGCATATTTTGAAAATCTGAGATGACAGTGTTGTTAACAAAAGGCTAAGCTTGAGAGCTAGCATATTTATTTCATTTCATTTGCGATTTTCATGAATAGTTAACGTTGCGTTATGGTAATGAGCTTGAGGCTGTATTCACGATCCCGGATCCGGGATGGGGAGATCAGAAAGGTTAATGGATTATCTACATTAGCTAATCCAAGTTTATCATTTTATAAGGCTAATTGATTATTAGAAAACCTTTTGCAATTGTTAGCACAGCTGAAAACTGTTGGGCTGATTAAAGAAGCAATAAAACTGGCCTTTTTTAGACTAGTTGAGTATCTGGAGCATCAGTATTTGTGGGTGGCTCAAAATGGCCAGAAACAAAAAACTTTCTTCTGAAACAGTCTTCAGTCTATTCTTGTTCTGAGAAATTAAGGCTATTCCAAGGCATACACCATTTTCAATGTCAACAGTGAAGAGGCGACTCCAGGATGCTGGCCTTCTAGGCAGAGTTGCAAAGCCATATCTCAGACTGGCCAATAAAAATAAAATATTAGGATGGGAAAATAAACACAGACACTGGACAGAGGAACTCTGCCAAGAAGGCCAGCATCACAGAGTCGCCTCTTCACTGTTGACATTAAGACTGATGTTTTGCGGGGTACTATTCAATGAAGCTGCCAGTTGAGGACTTGTGAGGCATCTGTTTCTCAAACTAGACACTCGAATGTACTTGTCCTCTTGCTCAGTTGTGCACCGGGGCCTCCCACTCTTCTTTCTATTCCAGTTAGTCAGTTTGCGCTGTTCTGTGAAGGGAGTAGTACACAGCGTTGTACCAGATCTTCAGTTTCTTTGCAATTTCTCGCATGGAATCCGAATTGCGTGGAAAAAAATATCCTGGTGCATGAGACCTACAGACGGGAATGACAGATCACAAATAAATCCTTCTGGAAATGCACCAAATATGATGTTTTCGAATGCCGAGGTCACATAACCTGGAGATAACCCTGTCAGTGAGGGTTATCTGGAGAACACAACTATATCCCGGACAATGCTCGGAGAGAAGGAGGAGAAGGAGAGAAGCCTGGAGACCCAGGAAGAAACCGACCAAGTTATGGACTGTGGTACACATGGCTTCCAGCATCTATTTGGGGAGAAATGCCCTCTCTGAAGAACATTAAGTTGTTGCAGAGGCATCGACAAAAGAACAACGCGGCACCCGCTGTACCTACATCCCTTTCCGAACTCGTCATCCCTGACAGCTATAAGGGCTACAAAGGAGAGCTGTTCCTCCAGCATGACAGTGGACCCGAGCCAGAAATAATTCTGATCTTCACAAACACACAGAACTTTGAGTACCTGTTCAACTCAAAAGGACTGGTTTGCAGATGGAACATTCAAGACAACCCCAACTTTGTTCAGCCAGGTGTACACCATTCACAGGTTGCAGGAAGAGAACATGGTTCCAACAGTCTTCATGTTGCTGCCAAATAAGACTGAGGTATGTATCAACAATTACTATTGACATTTCATTGAAGTGTTCATTTTCCACAAGCCATTAATGTGCATAATATATCTAACAAGATTAAAACAATGATGCACGTTCTGTTAGATATTTTGCACATTTATGGCTTGATAGCAAATATCATCACCATTGAGCTAATGTAGTTCTCACAGTAGCAGTAAACAGCACAAAGCGATTTGAGCAATGGAGAGAGATATGAAAGGAAGCAGAGTTACAGCCTCCCTCTATCCAATTGTAGCAGTAGGATCAAGCAACAACCCGCCCATTTCTTGACAGATAGCTGAACTAGCCAACTGAGTTTCGAATTTAGTCTTGGCAGCTGAGTTGTTTAGAGATTCGTCCTGACAGCAAAAAAATAATGGATTTGCTCGTGGAAGCAGAACAACTTGTGTCGTCGACAGGTGCAGGTATAGTACTGCTGGTAGTAGCAGTACTACCAGTAGAGCAGAGAAATTGTCTCTGGCCCCCTCCCAGTTAGGGGGAGTGATGAGCTCTTCAGCAGAGTCTCACAACTCAATTGCTGGTTGAAAACTGTGTTCTGCCCCTCCCAAAAGATAGAATTTGTAGTTAATTAACTCTTGTAACTACCCATCCCGGATCCGGGAGCGTTGTCATCAACTGGCACTAATTAACATAACGCAACGGACATAAATATTACTAGAAAATATTCATATTCATGAAATCACAAGTGAAATATATTGAAACACAGCTTAGCCTTTTGTTAATCACCCTGTCATCTCAGATTTTGAAAATATGCTTTACAGCCAAAGCAAGACAAGCATTTGTGTAAATTTATCGATAGCCTAGCATAGCATTATGCCTAGCTAGCAGCAGGCAACCTGGTCACAAAAATCAGAAAATCAATCAAATTAAATCGTTTACCTTTGATGAGCTTCGGATGTTTTCACTCACAAGACTCCCAGTTAGATAGCAAATGTTCCTTTTTTCCAAAAATATATTATTTTTTGTAGCCGAAATAACTCTGTTAGGTTCTTCACGTTTGGCTGAGAATTCGACCGGAAATTGCGGTCACGACAACGCCGAATATTCAAAATTAGCTCCATAATATCGACAGAAACATGGCAAACTTGTTTATAATCAATCCTCAAGGTGTTTTTCAAATATCTATTCGATAATATATCAACCGGGACAGGTGGCTTCTTAGTAGGAAAGAGAGAAACAATGGCCGCATTTGTCTTTTACGCACAAAACACTCGGAGAGACTCCAGCTGACCACTGACGCAATGTTGATGTTCAGGCTCATTCTTCAAAATAAAAGCCTGAAACCATGCATTGTGACACTAGACACATTAGGGAAGCCATAGAAAAAGGAATCTGGTTGATATCTCATTCACTGCTCAATAGGGACGCATAGGAACGCAGAGCTTTCTAAATAAGAGTCCCTTCCTGATTGGATTTTTCTCAGGCTTTCGCCTGCAATATTAGTTCTGTTGTACTCACAGACAATATTTTTACAGTTTTGGAAACTTTAGAGTGTTTTCTATCCTAAACTGTCAATTATATGCATATTCTAGCATCTTGTCCTGACAAAATAGCCCATTTACTTTGGGAACATTATTTTTCCAAAAATGAAAATAGTGCCCCCTAGATTCAACAGGATAATTGGCCCTCTTTCTGGGACTCACCCACAAACAGGACCAAGCCTGGCCTGCTGAGGAGTGATGGACTCCATCCTAGCTGGAGGGATGCTCTCATCTTATCTACCAACATAGACAGGGCTGTTAGCCAGCCTGCCAGCTTAGTGGAGTCTGCCACTAGCACAGTCAGTGTACTCAGCTCAGCTATCCCAATTGAGACCGTGTCTGTGCCTCGACCTAGGTTGGGCTAAACTAAACATGGCGGTGTTCGCCTTAGCAATATCACGAGGATAAAGACCTCCTCCATTCCTGCCATTATTGAAAGAGATCGTGATACCTCACATCTCAAAATAGGGTTACTTAATGTTAGATCCCTTACTTCAAAGGCAGTTATAGTCAATGAACTAATCACTGATCATAATCTTGATGTGATTGGCCTGACTGAAACATGGTTTAAGCCTGATGACATTACTGTGTTAAATGAGGCCTCACCCCTGGTTACACTAGTGACCATATCCCTGTGCATCGGAGGTGTTGCTAACATTTAAGATAGCAAATTTCAATTTACATAAGCGACGTTTTGTGTGAAGGTGAACGGAAAGGCTCTGGAGAAACGAACCACCCTTGCCGTCCCTGCCTGGCCGGTTCCCATCTTTCCACTGGGATTCTCTGCCCCTAACCCTATTACAGGGGCTGAGTCACTGGCTTACTGGTGCTCTTTCATGCCGTCCCTAAGAGGGGTGCATCACTTGAGGGGGTTGAGTCACTGACGTGATCTTCCTGTCTGTGTTGGCGTCCCCCCTTGGGTTGTGCCGTGGCGGAGATATTTGTGGGCTATACTCAGCCTTGTCTCAAGATGGTAAGTTGGTGGTTGAAGATATCCCTCTAGGGGTGTGGGGGCTGTGCTTTGGCAAAGTGAGTGGGGTTATATCCTTCCTGTTTGGACCTGTCCGGGGGTATCATCGGATGGGGCCACAGTATCTCCTGACCCCTCCTGTCTCAGCCTCCAGTATTTATGCTGCAGTAGTTTGTGTCGGGGGGCTAGGGTTAGTTTGTTAAATCTGGAGTACTTCTCCTGTCTTATCCAGTGTCCTGTGTGAATTTAAGTGTGCCCTCTCTAATTCTCTCTCGGAGGAGGAGGACCTGAGCCCTAGGACCATGCCTCAGTACTACCTGGCATGATGACTCCTTGCTGTCCCCAGTCCACCTGGCCGTGCTGCTGCTCCAGTTACAACTGTTCTGCCTGCAGCTATGGAATCCTCACCTGTTCACTGGACGTACTACCTGTCCCAGACCTGATGTACAAAGGGCTATATAAATACATTTGATGTGTCTATGGACGTGGGCCTTATTATTTTTTATCGATTTTTGAGCAAACGGAATGAGCAGCAGCTACATATGGACCGTTAGTGGAATTCCCGCGAGAGAGTAACGGTTAATGTGATTGGATGTTAATTATTTGACTAGGCTACCTGTATTTGACATTGTGTTGTTATTTCGCTGAACACGAGATGGTTTCATTTTATTTTTGGCAGTGAAGAGGCTACTCAGACGAGAAAAATACCTCACCCAAATGTATAGCCCCGATGGAAAATATAAATGGACTGTTTGAGAATGTGAATATTGAAAATGTGAAATACCAGTACTAGGCTATACGCTGCATAGAAATTGTTTGAATGATTATGTCTTGTTTGTTAAGCTCGGCTTCAGAAAATGTAACCAGAAAATAAAAATCAACATTAAAATGACCCAAACATGATATCAAAAATAATTTGTGTGTGTGTGCTGCCTGATGCATATGTGCATCTCAGAGTTACATCACTGTGACAGCAGCAAGGCAGAGAGAGCCAAGAGCCTGTGTGGGAACAGCTTCAGGAGGAGGCCTATACTAAGTCACCATTTACGACAGATGGGCTCACTAATCCTCCACAAGAGGAGAGAAGAGCCATGAAGCTAAACCACTGAGCCCTCTAGTGCAGTGACAGCCAGGCTCAGCTGTACCAAGCCCTGTGGAGAACAGAGGCACAGCTACAAATGCCGTATCTTAAATTTGATCGTCCTGTAGTTTTGGGAATTTTCCTGACAAACAGAAAATGCAAACTTGTAGTGTATTGAAGGTTAAAAAGGCTTCTAAAGTTTAGAATTTCCACTTTAAGCCTTTGATGCATACGGACACACAGGTGTGATCATTCTACGGTGGTCCCAGCAGTGATTAGTGAACATCTAGTTCCAATTGACACAACAGCCAGCATTTGAGCTGGCCACCTTTTTCCACAGAAACATTTTTTACAAACAGTCTTCACAACGTTGTGTCCTCAATGAGATTTTTGGACGCAATGTTCAGACATTCACAGAAGTAGCAACAGCATAACACAATTCTCATTAAAATCGGAAAATGTAGGCTACATTAGTCCTAGCGCTAACTGAGTAAAGAGTGAGCTAACACAAGCCATCATATTTAGCCTCTCGTCTCCCTCATCCCTCTCAAAACAGTATGTTGCTAGCATGCAAAAGCTGTCATTAAATATCTGGGAAGAAAGATGTAGAGTTCCAATTGTTGGCAAGTTTTATTCAATACTGTGTGGTTTTGAAAGTAAAGAATAAAGAGGATTTATTAGTCATTATAATAAAATCAGGATATAGCAATAATACAATTAAGTAACATAATAACTGAAGAGCTCCGCAAGGGCTCCACAAAGGCTCCACAAGGGTGCAGGGCAGAGCTACGCTAAACAAACTAAATTGATACACAGGCCAATCCAATAGATGATAAGGCCAGGGCAGCTTCAAAGGATACAACACAAAATAGTACTTATTTGACGCCATATGGCATTGTTCTACAGAACTAATAGAAACATTTAACTACATAAGCACAATTGAGTATAAACCATTATGAAATCAGTACCTCGCGTGTCGACGGTTAAAAAGGAATACATTATGTTCCATACATAAATATTGTGGGCTACAATAGATAATTACATAACATACAAACTGTATTAGGATCAGCTAATAAGGCACTAAGAATGCACACAGTAATTATTAGTTAGGAAAACAACAATGAAGACAAATTTCCAAATAATATAAAAAATGGAAAATTAACAAAGGTACAGAAAGATCAGTGAGAAGGCCAAAATACAGAGGAAGAACTTTGAGGCTATTGAATCCTTTCAGTCTGGAAAACCGCAGGGCTTGATGGCATACTGGAAGAGTATCAAGTATTTTTTAAATACTGAAAGATCCATTGTTCGATTGTTTTAACTACTCCTATAGAAATGGTAGTCTGTCAGGTACTCAGCAGGATGGTCTGATTTCTCTATTATTAAAACAAGACCCAGTAGGCAAATATAAAATACCAGGTCTATCTAAAAAACTGGAGGCGCCTTACAATTCAATGTTGTTATGCAAAAATACTAGCAAAATGGCACTCAGAATTAAAAGGGTTTTACCAGGTATTGTTCATCCTGATCAGACAGGTTTTTTACATGGACGATACGTTGGAGATAATATACGGCAACTACTAGAAATGATAGAACATCAAGAAACATATAAGAAGCCAGGAATGGTAATTATAGCGGATTTTGAAAAGGCATTTGATAAACTAAGAGTGGATTTTATTTATAAATGCCTGGATTTTTTCAATTTCGGGTAATTCTCTTATAAAATGGGTAAAAAATTATGTATAGCAACCCCAGGTGTAAAATAGTAAATAACGGCTACTTCTCAGAGAGTTTTGACTTGTCGAAAGGAGTTAAACAAGGGTTTCCGCTGTCACCATATCTATTCATTATGGCCATCGAAATGCTAGCTATTAAAATCAGATCCAATAACAACATTAGAGGATTAGAAATCCAAGGCTTAAAAAAAAGGTGTCCATGTATGCCGATGACTCAAGTTTTATATTAAGTCCATAAGCTAGATTCCTGTAATGTCTCATTAATTTAGGGCTGCAATCCCATTAATGGGATGATATGACAACAGCCAGTGAAAGTACAGGGCGCCAAATTCAAAACAGAAATCTCAAAATTAAAATTCCTCAAACATACATGTATTTTATACCATTTTAAAAGGTAATCTTGTTGTTAATCCCACCACAGTGGCTGATTTCAAATAGGCTTTACAGCGAAAGCACCACAAACGATTATGTTAGGTGACCACCAACTCACAGGAAAACCCAGCCATTTTTCCAGCCAAAGAGAGGAGTCACAAAGCACAAAAAATAAAATGAATCACTAACCTCTGATGATGTTCATCAGATGACACTCATAGGACTTCATGTTACACAATACATGTATGTTTTGTTTGATAAAGTTCATATTTATTTTCAAAAATCTCAGTATACATTGGCGCATTACATTCAGTAGTTCCAAAAACATCTGGTGATATTGCAGAGAGCCACATCATTTTACAGAAATACTAATTATAAAAGGTCGATATATACAATTGTTAGTCATGGAAATATAGATATACCTCTCGTTAATGCAACCGCTGTGTCAGATTTTTTTTAAACTTTACGGAAAAGGCAAACCATGCAATAATCTGAGACGAAGAAACTTGTCAAACAAAGAATAGAATCAATCTTTAGGATGTTGTTATCATAAATCTTCAATAAAGTCCAACAGGAGAATTCCTATGTCTGTAGAGAAACCATGGAACACAGGTCGCTATCATGTGTAATGCGCGTGACCAGGACCTGGCTCTCTGCCAGACCAGTGACTCAAAGAGCTCCCATCCGGCTCCACCACCCAGTAGAAGCCTCATTCAAGTTTCTAAAGACGGTTGCCATCTAGTGGAAGCCCTAGGAAGTGCAATTCTAGCCATATCCCACGGTGTATTCAATGGGGGCTGGGTTGAAAATCGAGCAACCTCAGATTTTCCACTTTGTTTGGATTTCTTCTCAGGTTTCTGACTGCCATATGAGTTCTGTTATACTCACAGACATTATTCAATCCGTTTTAGAAACTTCAGAGTGTTTTCTTTCCAATACTAATAATAATATGCATATATTAGCAACTGGGACTGAGGAGCAGGCCGTTGACTCTGGGCACCTTATTCATCCAAGCTACTCAATTCTGCTCCTGCAGCCATAAGAAGTTAAAGATAACTTTTCTGTACTCTCTGGACTAAAACCTAATTATGATAAGTGTACAATATTACGTATTGTATCCTTAAAAATATATACTTTACCTTGTAGCTTACCTATAAAATGGGCTGATGGTGAAGTAGACATGCTCGGTATTCATATCACAAAAGATATAAATAAGCTCTCCACAATGAATTTCAATAGAAAACTTGAAAAAATAGACAAGATCCTGCAACCATGGAGAGGTAAATACCTGTCTATTTATAGAAAAATTGCACTGATTAACTCCTTAGTCATATCTCAATTTACTCACTTACTTATGGCGTTGCCTACTCCTGATGATTCGTTTTTCAAATCATATGAGCAAAAAATATTTCACTTTTCTGGGACGCTAAATCAGACAAAATAAAACGAGCCTATCTATATAATGAATATGAATTAGGTGGGTTGAGATTATTAAATATAAAAGCACTAAACTTCTCTCTAAAAAGCTTCACTCATTCAAAAGTTTTATTTGAACCCTAAATGGTTCTCAAGTAGATTACTAAGAATAGATCATCCATTGTTTAAAAATTGCCGTTTTTCCTTAGTGCAGATGTCTCATTTTCGATTAATTGAAAATGATAGTTTTTTCAAAGTATCTGTCTTTTTCAAACAAGCATTGCAGAACTGGCTACAACTTCAATTTCATCCCCCTGAAAAGATAGAACAAATATTATGGCTGAACTCAAATGTGCTGGTTGATAAAATACCTGTATTTATGGGAAAGATGTTTGAAAGAGTATTTTGTTATTAAATTATATTGTAAATTGTAATGGTAGAGTTATGCCCTTCATGGAGTTATCAGAATTGTACGGGAAGGTAGGGAACTGGTAGGGAACTGGTCTGACTGACCAATATAAAGGATCAAAACTGGTGGAGGAATAAAATGAGGACCAGAATGTTGACAACTGTGCCATACAGATTTCAAAATAGTTAGGAAGAGATTTTTGATGTACCGATTCCATGGTACAGGGTAAGTTGATAAGTTGATATATAAAACAACACAAGATTCAAGACTTCGTTATTTTCAGCTAAAATTATTATATAGAATTCTTGCCACCAACAGAATGTTGAATATTTGGGGCATAAAATCATTGAAGCTCTGCAGATTTTGTTGTGAGGATACAGAATCAATAGACCATTTATTTTGTTATTGCCCTCAGGTAGCCTGTTTCTGGTCTCAGGTTCAGGAATGGCTGAAAATGCATAGAAATGATCTAAAATTGACCCTAGAAATAGTACTGTCAGGAGATCTGGAGAGACCGGGTCAATCAATTGCTAATATACTAATACTCTTAGTAAAAGTATTTATCTTCAACACGCAATCTGTAGATTATATTCCATTAGATAGATTGAAATTGTACATTAAACATCATAGCATAGTTGAAAGATATGTGTTTCGCAGAAACACGAAGTGGGTGGCCAGCAGAGATAGATGGGATGGGCTGAGGGAAGCTGAGGCTTGGTATGTGGAATTGGAGACAAGTGGGAGTGGAGTTGATGTGTGAGAGAAAGAATGATGGTCAAAAGATGAAGGGGGAAAAAAGTATAAATAAAACATAAGAAAAGTACATTTGAATTGCACTAAATGGCAGTGTGTTTACAACTAATGCCGGTTTGCCTGAGGCTGATGCCGTGCAGGTGCATATATGCATATACAGACACTCTCATTCAAATAAACACATACAAGAACACACACATACATGTAATAGTGCCAGACATGCACAAAAACATATAAAGAAGGCATTGCTGTTATGATTTCAGTTGTCCTTGATGTCCTTTGTTTTAAATTTATTTATTTGCATTGTTGTTTGCTATTTTCTTCTGTCTTTTCCTTTTTTCTCTTTAGTTCCTTCTCTTGGTTGTTGGTGCATTGGGGGGTTCTTGTTGGGGGGTGGGGAATGGAATTCATTTTATCTTTTCGGGGGCGACTGTGGGAAGGGTCTCAAATGGTTGAGGGACAGCTATTGGGGAACTGTGGGAGGGTTCGGGTTTCACAAGTTTGTGATCATGAAAAAGGAAACTATGACATATTTTATATCACTATCATGCACACGCACCCTCACACATAAAGATGGCTCTGTTGCGGAAAAACTGATACATGTTTGATAGTGTCTTGATGCTGTATTGTTTGTCCTTCATGTTCTAATACTTTAATGTTACCCCTTCCTTGTGTTGTTTGTAATAAATTATAAAAAAAATATAAACAATTAAAAGACAGGGAAATGCGTCCGGGGGAAAAAGTTTGGCCAGGTTCTGTTCTGACTGGAGGAAACACTGGGGGAGTGCTTGAGTTCGCATCGAAGAGAAAAGTTTGTCCGGCTCATCTAGATATTCCTCACGTTACATTAGCATAGCATGCCTCAAACATAAATTGTCTGCCACAGTGAAATGTGCTGCTTCTATGTGAATTACTGAGGTGGAATGCACCTAATTTCAAACGGTTTGTTCGAAAATCATATAGAATTGACAAGTTGAAACATAACCTGCAGATAATTAGCAGGCAGTGTGTCTTGGATTGAGGGAAGCGCGGGTTAACTGCCCTGTTGCGTAACAATACATTTATAGCGAATTCTGACATCACGCACATAAGAAAAATCACATGGTGAGACTGTGACGCATACAACCAATACAAAAAATGTACATGAATTATAATCCACAAAATAATTAAAATGTCCTCCTGCTGAAGGAGTATTTTCCCGCAGTGAAAAACTGGGTCAAATTAAGCTACGGCATATGTACACAGACTTAGCCCTATGGAGATAACATGGGAGTGAGTGAGTTGCCATATGGCTGGGTGCGATATGGTCAAAATATCATAATGGTATTTCAAAACAATTGGACGGTATGACAGTATTTATGTTTTTTAATAAAAGTTTAAAATAACATTTGCTCTATGAGTAGTGAGTGACCCTAGGGAGGAAACACAGTCTAAGTGATTTCAATGGGTCTTTCTCCATTCCGATTGTTTTATACGGTTCAATTCAACAAAAAATGTTTTTTGCATTTTCATCCATTTCTGCATTTCCTGCACTCATTTGAGATCATTTCCACACTGCCACGTAGGGCTGCACAAATTGGGCAAACAACCTAGGCCTTATTTTTTACCAAATGTTGCAATTACGATTTGACTTCTGATTTCGAGCAAAACACTTGGGTGAACTGTTGGAATCATGGAAATAAAACTATTATTCTAATTCCATACTTAGTATATAATAGTGGGCACTTTGAATAGTGTTTGACATGACAAATGCCAGGGAGGAGTTATTATTATTTTTTATTTAACCTTTATTTAACTAGGCAAGTCAGTTAAGAACAAATTCTTATTTACAATGATGGGCTACCCCGGCCAAACCCGGACAATGCTGGGCCAATTGTGCGTGACCCTATGGGACTCCCAATCACAGCCGGATGTGATACAGCCTGGATTCGAACCAGGGACTGTAGTGACTCCTTTTGCACCCCAAACCGCTGCGCCACTCAGGAGCCCTTACTGTGAGAGGGTAGGAACGAAAGTGTTGACGACAAATGTTTCCTAGTGGACCCTATAATCTTTGGCTACATTGAATGTTATTTCATGAAGCTACCATATTCTTGCTTCTCGTATTCCGCTTTGATTTAGGTCTGTGTGAAAAGCGGCATGGAGAGAGAGAGCACGGAGAGAGATGACTCAAGTAGCGAAGTAAACTAAATGGATGTTACACACAGCGTATAACATTTAACAAACCAAACCTTCAAATACCGTTATCGAAGGTAAACTAAAAACACAAACTGGTCCGTGAATCAATATCGTAAAATACAGTATACTGCCCAGCCCTAGGATGCCACATCTGCCCATGCTGCAGAGCTGTCTGCCGAAATCACTATTTTAGTAGTTCTAAGGCATACTTTCAAGTCTGCTACAACTATCAATTGGGTATTAGAGCTAAACTTCCCAAACTGTCTCTATCCCTCTCATCGCTGTGTTGTGTACATTCCTCTCTCATGCGGCCTGTGTGCAGTGCCGGGAAGAATAGGAGCATAGGATTCTGGTCATTGTAGTTAATTACCAAATGGTCTACGCTGAACTAGGTTGACTATTTGCCTATTGAAAACTACAACTCCCTACAGCATCCCACAGTTCGTTCTTGATTTGTGATCTTGATTTGTGTCTCTCCTGCTTAATAGCATTTCTCTCTAGAGAAACGGTGCATTGAGTTCACATAAAAAAAATACTAAATGGAAATCAAGTGATTGAACAGACATTGAACACTATTTAAAATAAATGAACATTTTACAAACTTGTTGTTAGATGGTTCCTCGCCATGAACATAGTCCATGGGCCAGGAGAAACTGTAATCCATGGTTCAGTACTCTTTAAACAGCAGTTACAAACTTCAGTTTATATTTAGCCATGCTACCTAAAAATCTATGGACGTAATGGGGGCATATGAGCATGTTTTTTATGGACACTTTTAAAGGTGCAATATGGAGTAATCACATTTCCTGGTTGCTAAAATTTGAATAGTTTTCAAAATTTCAGTTTGTGACAAAACAAGCAATGTATAGTGTAGATAATCATTGTACCATCTAAGATGTGAAATGTATTTTCAAAACCACAAATACTGTATTTTCAGCTGTTTGAAGCTGTTGTACAAAACCAAAAGTAAAAGACACAAAAACAGAAATAGTGCTCACAGAACAGATCAACAGCTTCTTAGGACTAGCTTTCAATAAGAATGACAGATCTATAACTCGCATTTCAATGTGAATTTGGTCGAGTCGCCCAAAAAGTTACATATTGCAGCTTTAGAGTTGATTTCAGGTAATTTTGACATGCCTCCATCACTTCCATTGATTTTAGCTAGAGGTGGCTAAACTTTATTGAAGCTTGTAATGGCTGTTTAAAGATAACCAAACTATGGATTACAATTTCCCCTGGCCCATAGACTACTTTCAGGGTGAGGAACCATCTAACATCAAGTCGTAAAATAGTGTTACACCGTATCCAAATCGGCCGCGCGCGTGCACCATCATGCACAAATTGATTTTGTCCCCCCCACACCAAACGCCATCACGACATGCAGATTGAAATATCAAAACAAACTCTGAACCAATTATATTAATTTGGTTGAAAAGGCCGAAAAGCATTAAACATTTATGGAAATTTAGCTAGCTAGCTTGCAGTTGCTAGCTAATTTGTCCCATTTAGCTAGCTTGCTGTTGCTAGCTAATTTGTCCTGGGATATAAACATTGAGTTGTTATTATACCTGAAGATCCTCTACTCCGACAATTAATCCACACATAAAACCAAATTGTTTCTAGTCATGTCTCCTCCTTCCAGGCTTTTTCCCTCTTTGGACTTTATATAGCGATTGGCATCTAACTTTCATAGTTACCATGACGACCGACCAAACTCAGTTCATCTTTCAATCACCCACGTGGCTATAACCAATGAGGTATATGCTTCTATAAACCAATGAGGAGAGGCAGGACTTGCACCGCGTTCAGCATCACAAATAGAACTGACTTCTATTTTAGCGCTTCGCAATGCAGACGCTCATTGGCGCGCGAGCAGTGTGGGTGCAATAATTGACTAACGTGTATTTTTAAAGTGATTTTGCAACGCTCACACACACGTGACGCGAGCGGTATAGTCAGCATGTTAGGTTCTAATTATCAGAGTAAGAACTCGACGGACACTATGAAAGCTTAAACCAAGTTTATTTTTCCCAAAAGATCAAACAGCTGAACAGACATAAACATGTTTACTAGAGAGCTGGTATTTGTACCACCCTTTGGGTGGAGTCTCCTCCTTCTCACTAAACATGGTATCTTTATTGCTAGGCAGGAAACTAAGTGATACGGGCAATAAACTTTTTTTTTCCCTTAACGTGACCTAACCTTGACCCCCTTCATCACTAATCCACGGCTCTCTCCCCTTATCAATGCCTGCCACATGTGATCGCTATCCCTACACTCAGTACATTTCAAGCTTAATTGCACCCACCATATACCTTCCCCCTACAGATAACCATTAAGCTCTGGTGTAGCCCCTCGGCTATGGCACCCATCAGGTCTCTATTATAACTAATGATTAATAACATTTCAAGTTCAGAAATCCAAACCCATCAATAGTGAACTACTCCTTTAACTCTAATGACCTGGCTTGAATCTATATAAGCAGGGCAAGCCGATCATGAGATTTCTTCCACTCCAATTTCTCTCCATGCAAAACCGATTTGGGATCAATTGTCTCGGTCTTCACCCTGTACATGAGAAGCTGGAAAGCATTGGATCTGTGTAAGCATGAGATAATTGGAGTTTATTTTCACCATGCTTCTTTCACCAGCCCTTCTAATTTAACTCCATGAAGGAGTAGAGTGATCAAGTGTATCCTTCAGGGGAGAAAGAGAGGTAGAGAATTGGCCCTCAGCTCCCATAGGGCTGCTAGCGGTGGAGCGGCTGAACAAGTCTTTTAATGTCTTCCCCGGGCAGACAGGCCACTTTCTCACATGGCCACCTTCTCATATGACTGATGGCCCTCCCTGACAGGCTCAGCAGAGTGGAGTCCTCCGTACCATCACAACATGGATGTGGGGGTTTCCTGTCTGCCTTGGCTATCCCTCAAAACAATGCCAGTCCTCTGGGAGTTATTACTAATCCAGCCTTAAAGGGATAGTTCTGGATTTTGGCAATGAAGCCTTGTATATATTTCCCCAGAGTCAGATAAACTGGTGGATAAGAGGTAGTTTCACAAGGAAATGCTAATTAGCATTAACGCAATTATTGGAAGTTTATAGGAACAGCTAGCATACTAGCACTTCGGCAGAGGCTTGTGTTTGCAATCATGGCTGGAAATCAAGGTTTGTCCACCCGCCTCTTGAGGATTGACCACAAGTTCTCAATGGGATTAAGGTCTGTGGAGTTTCCTGGCCATGGACCCAAAATATCTGTTTTTTTCCTCTAGCCACTTAGTTTTGTCTTATGGCAAGGTGCTCCATCATGCAAGAAAAGGCATTGTTCGTCACCAAACTGTTCCTGGATGGTTGGGAGAAGTTGCTCTCGGAGGATGTGTTGGTACCATTCTTTATTCATGGCTGTGTTCTTAGGCAAAATTGTGCGTGAGCCCACTCCCTTGACTGAGAAGCCAAGGGGATTCATCAGAGAAAATGACTTTACCCCAGTCCTCAGCAGTCCAATCCCTGTACCTTTTGCAGAATATCAGTCTGTCCCTGATGTTTTTCCTGGAGAGAAGTGGCTTCTTTGCTGCCCTTCTTGACACCAGGCCATCCTCCAAAAGTATTTGCCTCACTGTGTGTGCAGATGCACTCACCCCTGCCTGCTGCCATTCCTGAGCAAGCTCTGTACTGCTGGTGCCCCGATCCCGCAGCTGAATCAACTTTAGGAGACGGTCCTGGCGCTTGCTGGACTTTCTTGGGCTTCTTCTTCACAACAATTGAACAGCTCTCCCCTTGAAGTACTTGATGAACCGATAAATGGTTGATTTAGGTGCAATCTTATCCTTGCCTGTGAAGCCCTTTTTGTGCAAAGCAATGACATGTGTTTCCTTGCAGGTAACCATAGTTGACAGAGGAAGAACAAAGGTTTCAAGCACCACCCTCCTTTTGAAGCTTTCAGTCTGTTATTCAAACTCAATCAGCATGACAGAGTGATCTCCAGCCTTGTCCTCGTCAACACTCACACCTGTGTTAACGAGAGAATCACAGACATGATGTCAGCTGGTCCTTTTGTGGCGGGGCTGAAATGCAGTGGAAATGTTTTTTGGGGAGTCAGTTCATTTGCATTGCAAAGAGGGACTTTGCAATTATTTGCAATTCATCTGATCACTCTTCATAACATTCTGGAGTATAAGCAAATTGCCATCATACAAACTGAGGCAGCAGACTTTGAAATTGTATACTTGTGTCATTCTCAAAACTTTTGGCCACGACTGTATATGATGATTTAACTGTCAATCTCTGCCAAATGGATGACTATGAGAAACAAAAATAATTGTAATTTAAAAACAGATTTGAAACCAATACTATTTATAACATAGGCTAAACACTATACATGAAGCCATTACCGTTCATTATACCTTGTTCCCCGTCTACGGCGGCTATACCATGCATATAAACTGAGAAGGGTGTAATTGCAGCCTGCATTCCTGCATGTGGGCAATTTATACTTATATTGGTCAATTTTTAAGCTCGGGCCCCAGGTACACAGATGGGAGACGGGGGCACTCCAGTACAATAGGTGGTGGAAATGCACCATAACGTTGGATGCCAACTGCCGATAAACCCCGCAGAAGAAGATGAAGAGGCAGGGGTGACAACGGTAGCTAGCTGGCTAGGATACCGGAAGACAGTGTCTTTCCACCTGTTGGGCACTGCTTTCCCCCATAATTATATTAAAGACGGCGAGAACAGGTGTTCTGCAGGCTGGAGCAAAAGACACTATGTTAGCTAGCTATCTAGAACTCCGTTACACAGCAGGCGAGATAGGTAGCTATCTAGGACCGTGTCCTCCTCCCCGAAAAACTCTGATAATACTTTTATTTCCATTTTGACACACATTTTAACCACATAGACAATTAGGGGAAGTCCACTTTGCCCTATTTGTAGGCTATTGTAGGCTTCTAGTTGGGCTAATAATGGACACAAATTAATAACTGAAATGTTTTACAGCAGCCATATTCGCCTTCATGACACGTGGGAGGATGCAGCTAAATAGTGACAGATTAACTTGATCAAATCCACACTTTGAGTGTTCCATTTTGCTACACTAACATTGACTATGTTGAATTTTGGGGGGGATGGACGCACGCCAGTTCATGTAGGCAAACATGTCCTTCTATAAGTACCTAGGGCTTTTCACTTTCACAACAACCCCAATAAATGGCTGTTGTGAACGTGCAATTTTTTTTTATGTAGTTCTGTCCTTGAGCTGTTCTTGTCTATTAATGTTCTGTATTATGTCATGTTTCGTATGGACCACAGGAAGAGTAGCTGCTGCTTTTGTGCCAGCTACTGGGAATCCTAATAAAACACCAAATTACCAATACCAAAGCTATGGATGTCATTCCAAAGCAATTTACTTTGACCGCGCAAAGCAGAAACACATTTCACTGGGAACACATTCATTTGAAAATAACTGGATAAAAAATAAGTAGGCTACTAATGTTCTCGTTACGGAAAGATCACACGCCCCCTCTGACAAAACAGTTTCACAGTGTTACAGTAGCCACGCAAATTGCCTTGCCAAGTGATTAACCCTCTTTTCACATGGCTACAAAACGAGGCTAAACTGTGGTAGCAAAGTGTTGCCTCGCATTCCAGATTATGTCTGACTGCACAGACTGACCTTGCTGCTGAATGGGAAAATAGTAATGAATGGACACCATTCGTATAGGCTTTACTGCTCGAGTTGACAAGAGGACAGCAGAACTCACCTTGCCGCAGACGAATAAAGTAGGTGTCTTTTCCATGGCAGTCCCGGGCCGATACAAGTGTCAAATCCAACCAGTTTACCTGGCTACCGGTGGTAGTCGTACGTATCTCCTGGTTAGGAATTTAACGAACAACGCAGTTTAGAATTTATCAGACGGGAAACGTTAACCAACCATCCGTAAGCACGCTGCGTTGAGCAGACTATTTCAGAAACGGAGTAAATGAGCTCTTAATACTCTGGTTTTCCACTATGGACATTTTAGCACCGTTCTCGTTCCGCTGCTACGACCGGGAAACGTAACAGACAGCAATACTACATAGGCCCCTCTCCTTTACAGTATGGGTGCGTGCAGTATGCAGCCAAGAGAGTTTTTATCAAAATGTCTACTGCTCTCTACAGGGCAATGTCAAAGCTGCAGTTCAACACTATAGCTCTAGCACAATCCTATAGATCAGCGTTTCCCAAACTAGGTTTTGTTTTTTGCCCTAGCACTACACAGCTGATTAAAATAATCAAAGTTTGGTGATGAGTTGGTTATTTTAATTAGCTGTGTAGCGCTTGGGGAAAAAACGAAATGTGCACCCAGGGGGAGCCCAGGACGGAGTTTGTGAAACCCTGCTATAGAGCACAAATGCTTGTTGAAATATGTACAGTGACACTAAATGTTCTATTTTTAAAGGTCCAATGCAGCTGTTTTTATCTCAATATCAAATCATTTCTCGGTAACAATTAAGTACATTACTGTAAAATATATATATATGTTAAACTGGTCAACAAGAAATAAAAATAACTTCTTAGCAGAGAGCAATTTTTCAAGCAAGACTTTTGCTAGGACTGTCTTGGGAGTGGGGAGGAGAAAACTGAAAGTTAGCTGTTATTGGCTGAGAAATTTGGATCTCTCTTTCTTATTTGGGTATTAACTAATTAATTGCCTGGCGATATCACCAGGGTGTGCCAAAATGCCATCCCACCAAAACAGGCTGCAATTTCAGGTGGTCTTTTCAAACAGCTCTTACACTAAAAGGGTATTATCTTAATTTTCACAATTGTGGAAATATATATAAAACACAGGAAATCAAGTTTTTCCATTGCCTTTAAATAAACAATAGTATGACAGGGTAGGAAACAAAAAGTTGGTCAGTGTTTCCAAAGGGACCTTTATTAGTGGGGAATATTTAAAATGGTATAAAATCATGCCCTTACAGTGTACACCTGTCCAGATGAGTGCTTTGTCCCTAAAGGTCATGTGTAGGCTAAACTGTGCTGTGAACATTTGTGGTGTGGCCCACTGTTTGTTTATTTGTTTCAGTAGTTTGTTTAAATATGACAATATCCAAATGTTTGTTTAATCTCAGTTACGGATCCCGTAGTCAACTCTTCACTGTTAACGTTGAGACTGGTGTTTTGCGGGTACTATTCAATGAAGCTGCCAGTTGAGGACTTGTGAGGCGTCTGTTTCTGAAACTAGACACTCTAATGTACTTGTCCTCTTGCTCATTTGTGCAACGGGGCCTCCCACTCCTCTTTCTATTCTGGTTAGAGACAATTTTCGCTGTTCTATGAAGGGAGTTGTACACAGCGTTGTACCAGATCTTCAGTTTCTTGGCAATTTCTCATATGGTATAGCCTTCATTTCTCAGAACAAGAATAGACTGACGAGTTTCAGAAGAAAGTACTTTGTTTCTGGCCATTTTGAGCCTGTATTCAAACCCACAAACGCTGATGATTCTATCCAACTTATTATGTGACTTGGTAAGAAGAAAAAAATACTACTGAACTTATTTAGGTTTGCCATAATAAAAGTGTTGAATACTTATTGACTCAAGCTTAAATTTTTTATTAATTCGTAATCATTTCCAAAAACATAATTTATTGCAATAATACATCTGTATGTTGACACACATGGTCAATTGACAGAACATAAAAAGAGCCTTTGACAACAAGTACTGTTCACATGTAATAAATAAAGTAATAAATTAACAAATGCATCACAACAAAAGACTGGTCAAATTTGGATTAAATTACACACACATACTGTACTTACGCACAGACACAAACACACTCACTCTTACAGGCACACACAGAAGCAATGCTTATTCATCTTATTCATCCACAATCTTCAAGTTTGTTTTGAGATGAACAACAATACTGATATATATTACTCAATTAAAGTCAATAGAATGATTTGAAATAATTAATGATATACTGTATTTAATATATACTATGTACAGAAAATAAATAATATAAGGGTGGAGGGAAATACAGTTACACCCGAAACGACACTTCTCACTTCCACTACACTGTATACTGTATGTTATCATCTGAATATTCAAAATATTTTGATGACTTGCGCTTCATATGAATCTATGTGTATATATAATACATATATCATGTTTTCAAGACTGATATATCTACTGGTCTGAATAAATATAGATAGCAAGACAGATACACAGTACTGTAAATACAGAATGCTAAAACATACATGGCTAAATATACGCACAATACACAAGACAGCACTTTGCAATCCATATTGCGTTTCATACAGATAACATATTGGAACAGTGCTATTTTCAATAGGTTTCTGTAATGTGATATGTCGATAGTGTCAGGTGGATGGATGATGACGACAGTTGCCACTGAAACATGCATGGGTGAGAGGGGACGACTTCTTCTCCCTCTCGGATTGGTTGGATGAGAATGGATGACGAACAGAGGACGTCCTTCTCTCCTCCTTTTGCCTCTTGGTCAGACGCTCCTCCAGCTCTAGTCGAACGTGTAGCTGCGGTCATTGCGGTCGGTGTGTTCTCTGGAGAGACAGTCGTGTGGAGAGATGAGAATAAGACTGATTCAGACTCCTTTAGGTGACAATGATTTATCAGTGTCCCCAACCTTAAACACCTGACGTATCATAAACCACATCCTTCTGTACTACAGCATGTACTCACACAACAACAAAAAAGACAAAGTAATGTTGAACAGGATATGCTATAAAACAAGAAGAGAACCATAATGGTGAACTATATCTTTTAACAGTAATTTTAGCACTTTAATTACCTTTCTAATATACGGTAATTGTGTAGAATGTCTATTCAAAAGGAAAGCAAAGACTTCTTGTAAACAATTTGTAAAAAAACAACAACAGCAATCTAGGACAGGGGAGCACAACTCAGGCCCTAGGGTTCTGCAGTCTTGCTGCTTTTGTTTTTCCCTGGTACTTGATGTCACAGATTCCCAGGTAGAAGTCGGTCTGTAGTTCAAAGGGCTTGAGGACTGAGGCTATGCACCCCTGATATGGAATAAGTGGTGTCCATTGTCAGAGACTATCACAGCAGGGACATATCAGCCACTAAATCTGGACAATATGTCATGGCAGGTCATAACATAGGGAGAGAATGATCATAAGGTTGTCTTATGTAATGTTTTTATTACATCGACATGATTGAGGCACAGGAGTGGCAGGTACGTCATGCATATAAATCTTCAGTAACAACCTCCTAATGCATTCATTATAATGACATAAAACATGTTATAAAATGTCTTCACAGCTGATGTCAGTTTACCTAAACAATAGCTTCTTTAATGACAAGTTTTAAATCAGTTTCCATAAGCTGATATATTTGACCGCAACTGTATATGCTTGATATGTCATTTGTTTGATAATGTGATCATTGAAATGTAGAATTTGGTTGCTCATAGCACAAGTTTGTCCGAGGGTATTCCTCGTAAATGGGTATGTAAATAGATACAGGAACGATCTCAGAAGTGCCAGCAGGGCCTTCTAGAGTTCTAAAACATTGGTATCCTTGTAATAAAGCTGAATGAGGGAAGCTATTCCCTAAAGCTAGAGGAGGTAGCTAGGGAAGCTAGTTAAATGTCTGGGTAGCTAGCCTCATAGCTAGCCTCGTAGCTTCTACTGATGGCCTTACCCTCAGCGACAGCTTAAATTCGGATGTGCTTGGCGTCATCCAACCTGGTGATGACAAAATGAGATCACACCGGTCAACGACTGATACCTTGCATTGGCAGCCAGTGGGCAAGTAAAGTGATAGTATGACAACTTTATTCATAGCCCTCTTCAAGAACATGAATAAGCATGATACAGTCTTTCATGTTCATAGGATCCCATTTGTGTCAGTCAAATAAGTAATACTGATGTCCTAGTACTACTACTGTACTAATTATACTACTAGTAATATAGTAAATTGTGTTTTTTTTACTTTAGCCTTAGATATGTGCCTGTTATTGTGTATCCTTGTTGTAAAATTCACAGAGATAGAAATGGAGTAATGGATATGTAGAAGAGGAAGGCAGGGTTATAAAGTCAAAGCAAGGAAGTGATTGGGTGGCTGTGATTGAGTCGCATGCAGGCAGGGTGAAGGATGATTGCGTGGGTGGGTAAGGGGGAGGGGTTGGGGAGTACTTACGCCCCCTCGTCTCTAAGAAGCTGCAGGAACTTAGTGACTCTGTACTCCACATCCATCTGGAGGAAGGAAGCAGGAAACCAAAGATTAACACCAGTGGTTTACAGAAGAAGAAGAAGAAGAAGACACACCTTGATAGTGCAAATATGTGGCATTATGCAGGCTCTACCGTATAAAACCGTTTGCACCACTTCTTGAGGCATGAGACCTTTCTAGCGACCATAGCTACTGGATGACGCTTGTGGTCGACTGTTCTGCAGCTGAACGATGATGAGGAGGAGGAGTGCTGATTGCCACTGACCTGCAGAGACATTTCGATTAGCATCAGGAGCTTCTTGATGCCAATCCAGACCCTCTTTCCCTTGACGTGCTGGCCGATGGTGACCCGCTCTGCATCCGTGAAGCTTCCCAGTAGCTACAAAGGATACAATGACAATGAGTAAACAAATGGCACACAAGCAAGACAGTAGCATTAGCTACTAAAATACTTAATCAATATTTACATTGTGTGTGTGTGTCTGTGTGTGTGTGTTCACTTGTTTGTTTTTGTGTGTGAGTGTGTGTGCGTACCTCTAGGGCTTCCACCAGGTGTTCTCCAGTAGAGATGTTGGGGACGTGGATGGTGGTACTGAAGGCGTCCAGCATCTCCATCTCCTGCAGCACCTCCTTACGGCTGGTGGTTCCAATGATCAACAACTTACGGCCCTTGTAGGCAGAGTAAAGCACAGACAGAGTTACACACACGTACATGCACATGCACATACTTATACGCATAGACACACAGACAGATGTAAATAAACACATTAATATAACTCAACACCTGCATTAAGTAATGCAACCATACCAGTGTTGAACTGAACAGTGAACACTCACTTTAGGAGGAGTCTTCTTCAGCAGCACCAGCAGGGCCTGGAGAACCATGTTGGAGAAGCGAGGTCCAATGGGAACGTAGTCTAAAGGAGTGGAGCACAAAGAAATCAGAACAGTACTTCAGACAGGACCCACTAGTGTTGCTGCTGATTCCTTCAGGATTGAAGACTGGGTCTTGGCTCTAGATGCAGTGTTTTGTTTATCTGCAGCATCATTAGAAAGTTTAGAAGAGATACGAGTTTGTTGCTCCACTAGAGATGGAATTATGAGGTCCACTAGACTAAAAGGAGAATGAGGTTTCAGAGGAATGAGGAGGTAGAGAATCACCTAGGAGACGCTCAATGTCATCCACCACCACACAGCTCAGCTGAGACTTGTAGGCATCCTCGAAGATCTGAGGGAAGGAAGGCAGGGGATACAGAGTTAAATAACACAAAAAGACAGTATAATAATAAAATACAGTAGGTATTGGCAATAATCTCTTTCTTCTGCTCTTAGTTGTTATCGATACATCAGATAGGAAAAGAGGGAGACTGATAAACTGGAGAGAAGTAGCTAGTAAAGAGAGAGGGGGACCCAGGGATCGAACCACCAACTCTATGGGGCAATGCGTGGTCCAAAGTCAGCAGTGCCACAACTAGTCTACCATTCAACCAGATTCTGGCACAGTGGCCATCTCTTTCTATAAGCATGGTGCCAGCCTTACAAAGACATTAGAGTCAAAACACTTAATAAAACTGCAGGAGCATTCAACAGTATGCAGGTATCAATCTTTCTTTCATGGTGCACATCCACCTTCTTGATAGCCAGGCACTTGGAGTTTTCGGAGAAACCGATCATCTTGTCTGGGGAACAGATCTTGATGAAGGGGAACTCTGAGCTCTCCGAGATTTGGGCAGCCAGGGCCGTCTTTCCACTGTGAGGGGATCCTAAGAGGACAGATGGACAAATAAAGACTGTTAGAGAGAGAAGGGGGGGGCTGTTTTTCAACTGTGTGTGTGCTTAAGTGTGTGAGCTCCACCTGCATGTGCCTACGCTCTCTTGCATGTGTATATGTGTGTTCGCTCACACGTGTTTGTGTGTATGTGTGTGTGGTCAGGCCTACCCTCCAGTAGCACGGCCACCAGTGGTGTGCGGTCGCTGTTCTTGGTCTGCTGCACGAGCAGCTCCCCGTCATCCAGCACACGGGTCACAGGGTCGCCCCACTTGATGATGCCGTTCATGATGTAGCTGGCGTAATCCTCCTGGTTGGAACCAAATGCCTGGGGGAGGAAGAGGGGGAGGATGAGGATAAAGAGGAGGGGGAGTGGGCAGAACTTTTTAGGATTGGAATGATAGTCAATCTCAAATGACACCCTATTCACTTTGTCTACTGTCCTACGTGAATACACATATAGTAGAGAGATACTTACTGGTTTAATGTCATTGTTCAGGGAGCCCATGAAGTCGCTTCTGGTGACCTGCAGCTTCTCGGCTCTCTCTGTGTCCACCTCCACTGTGGCTGTGGCCTGGAACCACAGAAATAAATATCAGTCTGATCTGACTGTGATATACAGTAGACTTAACAAAGGACAGAGTTATGGCAGAGATTAATAAAAGCCCCTAAAAGCACATTGCTAAGGGGTGGAGTCTAACCATGCCATGTGTGTTCAAAGATGTCAATTGGATAGTCTAAGCCAGGTATTCCCAGACTGGGGTACGCGCAATGCCATCGGGGTTCACCAAATAAAAATGTAATTCACTTTTTATTTTTTATAAAAAAATATATAATTAAAATAATTAAATATATATATACACACACACATTTTTAAACAGTCAATTTATATTTTCCAACAGGGCTATACATTTGTTTTTTCCTCGCCTGAGTAGCCTCGTTTCACTGCCAAAAATAAAATTAAACCATCTAGTGTCCGGCGAAATAACAACACAATATCAAATACAGGTAGCCTAATCAAATAATTAACATCCAATCACTTTAACCATTACTCTCTCGCGGGAATTCCACTAACGGTCCGTATGTATCCAAACGCAACTGCTGTTCATTCCGTTTTTTCCAAAATTGATAAATGGTTAAAAAAAAATGTAAGGTCCGGGTCCATAGAGACACATACCAGCGCTACTGGTATTACTGCTACTACCAGCAGTACTATACCTGCACCTGTCGACAACACAAGTTGTTCTGCTTCCACGAGCACATACAATAGCGGCATCAGAAATTCTACATTTGTTGTTATCCCAGCTAGCATGGAAACTGACAGTTGTGAATCTGATACAGCCAAAGAGTTACTGCCCCCTTACCCGGGAAAGCACCGAACAACAGACAGGGACGTTGGACCATCGAAGAGGTGCAAATATGAACTACATTGATTTGGGGTTCACTTATATTGGGAGTAGTGCCTTTCCTCGCCCACAGTGTGTTATATGTGCAAAAGTACTATCTCACAACTCGATGAAACCTTCACTCTTGCGCAGACATTTAGAAACAAAACATGCCATTTTGAATAATAAGCCACAGGAGGTTCTTGAGCGAGAATTAAGATGACTTTCTAGTAGTAAGACATGTATAATAGCAACAGATACCATTAATAAGAAGGGGCAAGAAGCGTCTTATATAGTGAGCTACCTAGTGGCTAGGACAGGCAAAACACATGCTATTGTGGAGGACTTCATTCTTCCTGCTGCTGCGGATATGACTGGGATATTGCTGGAGGAAAAAGTCCAAAAAGCTATACAGACAATGCCTTCATCAAACAACACTGTTTCACAACGCATCAGTGACATGGCAGGAGATGTTTTGAAACAATTACTGCTTCGCATACAAGCCAGTGAATTCTATGCGTTACAGCTGGATGAGTCAACAGACTTGGCGCGCCTGGCACAGCTCCTGGTATATGGGAGACATAGTGGAGTGGTAACGAGTGTGCAAGCAGTTGCTTCCGATGCCAATTGGGTACACTGCAGCATACACCGAGAGGCTCTTGCTGCCAAGAGAATGCCTGATAGCTTGAAAAACGTTTTGGACACTACAGTGAAAATGGTTAACTTTATTAAAGCAAGGCCCCTGAACTCTTGTGTATTTTTCATTGAGAGACAAGCTTAAAGTTTTCTTTGCTGACCATAATTTTCACTTTTCTGACCGCTTGCATGATGACAAGATTCTCACACGACTGGCCTATCTCCTGAATGATCTGAATCTAGGATTACAGGGACTTTCTGCAACTATATTCAATGTGTTTGGACAAAATTGAGGCTGTGATTAATACGTTGGAGCTCTTCTCTGTCTGCATTAACAACGACAACACACAGGTCTTTCCATCATTGTATGATTTTTTGTGTGCAAATCAACTCAAGCTTATGGACAATGTCAAATGATATATAGCGAAGCACCTGAGTGAGTTGGGTATGCAATTACGCAGGTACTTTCCCGAAACGGTTGGCACAAACAACTGAATTCACTATCCCTTTCATGCCCTGCCTCCAGTCCACTAACCGATATCTGAACAAGAGAGCCTCATCGAAATTGCAACAAGCGGTTTTGTGAAAATTGAATTTAATCAGTTATGTGCATCCTTTCAAGCACACCCTTCTCATTAACCTGTGGTTATTCCCAATTTTCGATGAACAAATAAGATTTAAGATGGTTAAATAAAAGAGAAAAATTATTGATTATTATTAATTGTGCCCTGGCCCTATAAGAGCTCTTTGTCACATCCCACGAGCCGGGTTGTGACAAAAACTCATTCTTATGTTTAATAAATGTGTAGTATGTGTGTAGCAGGCTTAGAATGAGGGCAAAAAAACAACATTTGATAGTGCGCTGACCCTGGTGCTAGAGGGGGTACACAGC
The DNA here is from genome assembly GCF_013265735.2 of Oncorhynchus mykiss. Classification (NCBI taxonomy): domain Eukaryota; kingdom Metazoa; phylum Chordata; class Actinopteri; order Salmoniformes; family Salmonidae; genus Oncorhynchus; species Oncorhynchus mykiss. The sequence goes on along the minus strand of NC_050570.1, from coordinate 45,972,997 downwards.
TGGAGGTTGAATGTTTGAAGGGGTACGGGACTATAAAAAGTTTGGGAACCACTGGTCTAAGCGTGTCATGGATGTTCATGTTTGTTGATTGGTTGGACTCTAACCTTAATGTGGCGGTTCATGGCTGTTGATTGGGCAGCTCTGACCAGTCCCTCCAGTTCAGCACCACTGTAGTTCTTGGTCCCGGCAGCCAGCTCCTTCACGTCCACATCAGGAGCCAGCAGGCCGAAGTCACGCATCTTATTAGTGTGAATGTTGAGAATCTGAACACGCCCCTTCTCATCCGGAAGACCTGAGAGGGAGGGAGGGAAGGAAGAATGAAAGTGGTAAAGATGCATTCAGGGAGGTAGAGAGGTCACTACAATAATACAAAAAAGGGTGGTGGAACATACGAAAAGGAACAACCCAGGAAATAAAGGAGAAGGCACAGAGATATGCTCCCGAGTGGCGCAGTGGTCTAAGACACTGCATCTCAGTGCAAGAGGCATCACTGCAGTACCTGGTTTGATTCCTGGCTGCATCACATCCAGCTGTGATTGGGAGTCCCATAGGATGGCGCACAATTGGCCCAGCGTCGTCTGGGTTTGGCCAGGGTAGGCCATCATTGTAAATAAGAATCTGTTCTTAACTGACTTGCCTAGTTGAATAAAGGTTCAATTAAAAATAATTACCGATCTCCATCTTGACCTCAAACCTGCCAGGCCTCATCAAAGCATCATCTATCAGGTCAGGCCTGTTGGTCATCCCTGTGGGAAAAATAAATGGTGTAAGGTGGATATAAATATAAAGATGGAGTTACTAGTTAAACCAGAGTCATGTATTCATCTCTGGTGCTATGTGAGGCTTAATGTAAGATTGGTATCTATACCTCAAATTACATCTATAAAAACTGACACCTGTTCAGCAAAGTTCAACAACTATAACAGGTATTCTATTATAGGACAGCGTACCACTACCTACAGTACCTATGACCAGTATGTTATATGTTATATTTTTCCCAGACCCTGGGAAAAAACTCCTCCCTCTGCAACTGGATCCTGGACTTCCTGGCGGGCAGCCCCCAGGTGGTAAGTGTAGGTAACAACACATCTGCCCCACACTGATCCTCAACACAGGGGCCCCTCGGGGGTGCGTGCTCAGTCCCCTCCTGTACTCCCTGTTCACTCATGACTGCACGTCCAGGCACGACTCCAACACCATCATTAAGTTTGCTGATCACACATCAGTGGTAGGCCTCATCACCGACAAGACAGCCTATATGGAGGAGGTCAGAGACCTGGCCATGGGGTGCCAGGACAACAACCTCTCCCTCAACGTGATCAAGACTAAGGAGATGATTGAGGACTACAGGAAAAAGAGGACAGAGCACGCCCCCATTCTCATCGACAGGGCTGTAATGGAGCAGGTTGAGAACTTCATGTTCCTTGGTGTCCACATCACCAAGCACACCAAGACAGTTGTGAAGAGGGCACGACAAAATATATTCCCCCTCAGGAGACTGAAAAGATTTGGCATGGGTCCTCAGATCCTCAATAGGTTCTACAGCTGAACCATCGAGAGCATGCTGACTAGTTGCATCACTATCTGGTATGGCAACTGCTCGGCCTGCGACCACAAGGCACTACAGAGGGTAGTGCGTACGGCCCAGTACATCACTGGGGCCAAGCTTTCTGCCATCCAGAACCTCTATACCAGGCGGTGTCAGAGGAAGGCCCTAACAATTCTCAAAGACTCCAGCCACCCTAGTCAAAGACTGTTCTCTCTGATACCACATGGCAAGTGGTACCGAAGCACCAAGTCTAAATCCAAGAGGCTTCTTAACAGCTTCTATCCCCATGCCATAAGACTCCTGGACATCTAATCAAAAGGCCACCCAGACTATTTGCATTGCTATTGTTAGGTCGACATCTGTTTTATTTGGCGCATGTGACTAATACAATTTGATTTGATTTATAGGACAGTGTACCACTAACTATTTATGACCAGTATGTTACAGAAGAGTGTACTACTACCTACTGTTACGCCCGGTGTGATTTGGGTGGGCATTCTATGTTTTCTATTTCTTTGTTTTTGGGCGAGTGTGGTTCCCAATCAGAGGCAGCTGTCTATCGTTGTCTCTGATTGGGAATCATACTTAGGCAGCCTTTTTCCCCACCTAATATTGTTGGTAATTATTTATTTTTTCTGTGCTCCACGGTTGCGTCACAGTCGGTTTCTGTTTACCTGTTTTTTTTGTGAAAGTTTCACTTTATTAAAAGATGTGGAATTACATGCACGCTGCGCCTTGGCTCATCTATGACAGGGAGTTTGAAGACAGTGAACGTGACACCTACCTATGACCAGGATGTTGTTGAGCTGCTCTACTCCGTCTATCTTGGACAGCAGCTGGTTGACCACCGTGTCGTGGACTCCTGTACTGCCCTGCCCAGTACCTCTCTGCTTACAGATGGCATCCAGCTCATCAAAGATGATTATGTGCAGACCACTGTTAGCACCCAGCTAGGATGACAGAAGAGAGGGGAGAGTAGGCAGAGTGGATGACGAGAAAGAGAGAGAGACAGTCAGTCATGCATGGACGTATAACATTTGTTTGTGATTTTCTCATTGTGGATGGACAAGGATTCGCTAGAGCGCGATGGGACAAGGACATCCTGGCCGGCCAAACCCTCCCCTAACCCGGACGACACTGGGTCAATTGTGTGTCGCCCTCATGGGTCTCCCGGGCCATAGCCGGCTATCGAACCCCGGGCTGTAGTGACGCCTCAAACACTGCAATGCAGTGCCTTAGAACGCTGCACCACTCAGGAGGCCGTGGATAGATATTTTAGTTTGATTAATAACTTGTGGTCATCAAAAAAAAGATGGCGGCTGGCCACTCACCCTCTTCTGCTCCTCTTCTGCATCTGCGAAGAGCTTGCGGATGTTGGCCTCAGACTCTCCCACAAACTTGTTGAGGATCTCAGGGCCGTTGACGATCTTGGGTTCGCGGGAGTTGAGCATCTTGCCAATCTGCCTGGCCATCAGAGTCTTACCACAACCAGGAGGCCCGAAGAGAAGGATTCCCTTCACGTGCTTACAACCTAGGGCGCATTGGAACAATGTCTATCGACCAACGTTTCTCAGTCAATCTCTGAATTTTTGAAAGCACAGCATGCTCCAGTTGTGTACACAGACAATTTAGTTTATGACAAATGATCACTAGGAGGCACTGTGAGACGCCATTGTTGCACATACATTTGTTCTGCCAATACCGCGGCTCGACCTTACTTTTTGTGCCCGCACTGTAGGTAGTACTGCATGATCTAACTAAGACTATGGAGTGGGGAGCCTTACCCATCTGTTCCACGATGTCAGGAGGGAAGACACGAGAGGCGAAGGCTCGGCGGAAGATGTCAGAGAACTCTTTGTCCAGACCACCAATGCCCATGCGCTCAAAGTTCCAGTCCGGGTTGATGATGGACTGACGCTGTTCTTTGGTCTTGGCCTTGCCTAGTGGGCAAAGAGGAATTGAATACAACGTTATTTAAAATGCATTAAAAACATACTCAAATAGACATCACAATGAAAACTGTAACAATGGATAAAGAATGGTTATTTTCCCATGGTTGCAGGATTTGATCAATCTTGGTCAATTTGGTCTCAAAATGTATTTTGACAAATCAAATAAAAAATTGAATCAGAGTTTATTGCTTGCTTAGACAGATTTGCAGACATTATAACAGGTGCAAGTAAATGCTTGTGTTTATAGCTCCAACAGTGCAGTAATACCTAGCAATGACAATGAAAAAAATAAATCAACAACACACATTATCCAGAAAAATTAAGGAATTAATAAATATCAGAACGAGCAATGTCAGCGACAGGGACTCCAGATACTCAACTCGTCTATAGAAGGCCAATATTCATTCATTCTTAATCAGAACAACAGTTTTCAGCTTTGCTAACATAATTGCAAAGGGTTTTCTAATGATCAATTAGTCTTTTAAAATTATAATCTTGGATTAGCTAACACAATGTGCCATTGGAACACAGGAGTGATTGTTGCTGATAATGGGCCTCTACGCCTATGTAGAAATCACCTACCAGCTACAATAGTCATTTACAACATTAACAATGTCTACACTGTATTTCTGATCAATTTGATGTTATTTCAATGGACAAAAAAATGTGCTTTTATTTAAAAAACAAGAACATTTCTAAGTGACCCCAAACTTTTGAACGGTAGTGTATATATCTGAATAGAAAGAGTGTGTACAGCAGTAGTTATATAGGATGAGACATGACTACAATACAGTATATACATATAAAGTGGGTAAAACGGTATGTAAACATTATTAAAATGACCAGTGTCCAATGACTATCTACTGTATGTATATAAGGTGCAGAGTAGAATACCGGGTGGTAGTTGACTAGAACAGTGACTAAGGCTATTGGTGACTGTTAAACAGTCTGATGGCCTAGAGATAGGAGTTGTTTTTCAGTCTCTCAGTCCCAGATTTGATGCACCTGTTGTCACTCCCTGGCCATAGAGAGGCTTTTTATTCTCTATTTTGGTTAGGCCAGGGTGACACTAGGGTGGGCATTCTATGTTATTATTTCTATGTTTTTGTATTTCTTTGTTTATGGCCGTGTATGGTTCTCAATCAGGGACAGCTGTCTGTCGTTGTCTCTGATTGAGAACCATACTTAGGTAGCTCTTGCCCACATGGGTTTTGTGGATAGTTGCTTTCTGTTTTGTACCTGACGGAGCTGTTTCGGTTGTTCTTTTTGTTACTTTGTATTTAGTGTTCAGTTCAATTTAATAAATGACGAACATGTACAGTGCCTTGCGAAAGTATTCGGCCCCCTTGAACTTTGTGACCTTTTGCCACATTTCAGGCTTCAAACATGAAGATTTAAAACTGTATTTTTTTGTGAAGAATCAACAACAAGTGGGACACAATCATGAAGTGGAACGACATTTATTGGATATTTCAAACTTTTTTAACAAATCAAAAACTGAAAAATTGGGTGTGCAAAATTATTCAGCCCCTTTAATTTCAGTGCAGCAAACTCTCTCCAGAAGTTCAGTGAGGATCTCTGAATGATCCAATGTTGACCTAAATGACTAATGATAATAAATACAATCCACCTGTGTGTAATCAAGTCTCCGTATAAATGCACCTGCACTGTGATAGTCTCAGAGGTCCGTTAAAAGCGCAGAGAGCATCATGAAGAACAAGGAACACACCAGGCAGGTCCGAGATACTGTTGTGAAGAAGTTTAAAGCCGGATTTGGATACAAAAATATTTCCCAAGCTTTAAACATCCCAAGGAGCACCGTGCAAGCGATAATATTGAAATGGAAGGAGTATCAGACCACTGCAAATCTACCAAGACCTGGCCGTCCCTCTAAACTTTCAGCTCATACAAGGAGAAGACTGATCAGAGATGCAGCCAAGAGGCCCATGATCACTCTGGATGAACTGCAGAGATCTACAGCTGAGGTGGGAGACTCTGTCCATAGGACAACAATCAGTCGTATATTGCACAAATCTGGCCTTTATGGAAGAGTGGCAAGAAGAAAGCCATTTCTTAAAGATATCCATAAAAAGTGTAGTTTAAAGTTTGCCGCAAGCCACCTGGGAGACACACCAAACATGTGGAAGAAGGTGCTCTGGTCAGATGAAACCAAAATTGAACTTTTTGGCAACAATGCAAAACGTTATGTTTGGCGTAAAAGCAACACAGCTGAACACACCATCCCCACTGTCAAACATGGTGGTGGCAGCATCATGGTTTGGGCCTGCTTTTCTTCAGCAGGGACAGGGAAGATGGTTAAATTTGATGGGAAGATGGATGGAGCCAAATACAGGACCATTCTGGAAGAAAACCTGATGGAGTCTGCAAAAGACCTGAGACTGGGACGGAGATTTGTCTTCCAAAAAGACAATGATCCAAAACATAAAGCAAAATCTACAATGGAATGGTTCAAAAATAAACATATCCAGGTGTTAGAATGGCCAAGTCAAAGTCCAGACCTGAATCCAATCGAGAATCTGTGGAAAGAACTGAAAACTGCTGTTCACAAATGCTCTCCATCCAACCTCACTGAGCTTGAGCTGTTTTGCAAGGAGGAATGGGAAAAAAATTGATTCTCTCGATGTGCAAAACTGATAGAGACATACCCCAAGCAACTTACAGCTGTAATCGCAGCAAAAGGTGACGCTACAAAGTATTAACTTAAGGGGGCTGAATAATTTTGCACGCCCAATTTTTCAGGTTTTGATTTGTTAAAAAAGTTTGAAATATCCAATAAATGTCGTTCCACTTCATGATTGTGTCCCACTTGTTGATTCTTCACAAAAAAATACAGTTTTATATCTTTATGTTTGAAGCCTGAAATGTGTCAAAAGGTCACAAAGTTCAAGGGGGCCGAATACTTTCGCAAGGCACTGTACCACGCTGCGCTTTGGTCCTCACCTTCTTCCACCAACGGCCGTTACAGAATTACCCACCACAAGAAGACCAAGCAGCGTGCGCCAACCTGGAGGAGGAGTTCGACCGGGGAGGAAAGAATGGTAGAGGGCAAGACCCGGTCACTGAAGCCCGAGAGGCAACCCCCAAAATATTTTTTGCGGTCGAGACCGCCAGTGCGAGACCGCCAGTGCGCCTCCACGGCCCTGTGTATCTGGTACCTCGGCCAAGGAAGAGGCCGCCTGTATGTCTCCCCAGCCTGGTGAGTCCTGTGCCTGCTCCCAGAACCCAAGTCTCCCTCCTGTCCGGAGCTGCCAGAGCCGCCCTCCTGTCCGGAGCTGCCAGAGTCGCCCGTCTGTCCGGAGCTGCCAGAGCCGCCCGTCTGTCCGGAGCTGCCAGAGCCGCCCGTCTGTCCGGAGCTGCCAGAGCCGCCCGTCTGTCCGGAGCTGCCAGAGCCGCCCGTCTGTCCGGAGCTGCCAGAGCCGCCCGTCTGTCCGGAGCTGCCAGAGTCTTCAGTCCGGGGCCCGCTCCAGAGGCACCACCTAAGTGGGCCAAGACTGAGGTGGAGCGGGGTCCACGTCCCGGACCCTCCCCTTTAGAGTCAGGTTTTGCAGCCGGAGTCCGCACCTTTGGGGGGGTACTGTCACGCCCTGGCCATAGAGAGGCTTTTTATTCTCTATTTTGGTTTGGTCAGGGTGTTATTTGGGTGGGCATTCTATGTTCTTTTTTCTATGTTTCTAGCCTTTCTAGCCAAAACCTGTGTTTTGTGGATAATTATTTTTCCGTGTGTGTTTGTGTGTACCTCGGTTGCATCAGGTTCTTTGCTGTTTACCTGTTTGTTTTTTGGTTGTTTCGGTTTTACTTTCATAAAAAAATGTGGAACTACATGCACGCTGCGCCTTGGTCGATTTATTACAGGGAGTTTGAGGATAGCGAGCGTGACACCAGTACTGTCTCCGCCGTCTGTAGACGTCCTGGAACGCAGGCAGTGTGCCCCGGGGCGATGCGTTGGGCGGACCACACCACCCTCTGGACAGTGCAATTGCCCTTCTAGATGTTGATACTGCCTGACAGGATGCTCTCAATGGTGCATCTACAGAAAATCGTAAGGGAAAAGCTTAATTTCTTCAGCATCCTGAGGTTGAAGAGACACTGTTGCACCTTCATCACCACGATGTCTGTGTGAATGTACCTATTCGGATTTCAGTGATGAGCATGCAGAGAAACTTAAAGCTTTTTACCCTATCCACTGCGACCCTGACGTGTGGATGGGGCCGTGCTCTCTTCTGTAATCCACAATCAGCTCCTTCGTTTTCTTGACGTTGAGGGCGCTCACCTCCTCCCTGTAGGCTGTCTCATCGTTGTTGGTAATCAGGCCTACCAATGTTGTCATCATGAAACTTGGAGTTGGAGACGTGCGTGGCCAGGCAGTAATGGATGAACAAGGAGTACAGGAGGGGCTGAGCATGCACGCCTGTGTTGAGGATCAACATGGCAGAGGTGTTGGTTCCTACCTTCACCACTTGGGGTCGACCCCTTCAGGAAGTCCAGGACCCAGTTGCACAGGGAGAACCATGGCCCTGAGCTTAGTGATTTTTGTTGAAGGCTGAGTTGTAGTCGATGAACAACATTCTTACATAGGTATTTCTCTTGTCCAGGTGGGATAGGGCAGTGTGCAGTGCAATGGCGATTGTGTTGTCCATGGATCTGTTGCGGCGATATGAGAATTATAGTGACTCTAGGGTGTTGGGTAAGGTGGCGGTGATATGGTCCTTAACTAGCCTCTCAAAGTCATTTAGTTCAGTTCCGTTCGCTTTCTTGGATACAGAGGTGCCCGTATCGGCAGCTCAATGTTGTTTTCCTCTAAATGGGCGAAGAAGGTGTTTATTTCATCCGGGAGTCAGGTTTCGGTGTCCGCGATCTGGATGGCTTTCCCTTCATAATCTGTGATTGTCTGGAGTCCCTGACACATTTGTCTCGTGTCTGAGCCATTGAATTGCGAAGCCACTTTGTACCTGTACTATCATTTTACTTCTTTGATTGCTTTACGGAGGTAGTAGTTGGTCTGTTTGTACACGTCCATGTTCCAAGTCACCTTGCCATGGATAACTGCGGTGGTTCGCGCTTTCAATTTTGCACAACTACTTCATTCTATCCACAGTTTTGGGATAAGTTCTAATCGTCACAGTGGGAAGACCATCCTCCATGCACTTCCTGATGAACCCCGTCAGTGTATACGTAGATACTACAGTATTTTCAGAGGCAACCCAGAACATTTCACAGTCAAACAAACAATCTTGAAGCATAGATTCCGATTTGTCAGACCAACGTTGAACAGTCCTTACCACAGGAGTTGCTGCCTATAGGTGGGGAGTTCAAGTTGCTGCCTATAGGTGGGGAGGAGCAGAATAGAGGCGTGATCTGATTTGCCGAAGGGAGGGCGGGGGAGGGCCTTGTAGCCATCCCGGAAGGGAGAGTAGCAATGATCCAGGGTCCATGTTGTACGTGTAGCACAAACGTGTTGCTCGAATTTCGGTAGCGTTTCCTCAGATTTCCTTTATTAAAGTCCCCAACTACAATAAATGGATAAGCTTTTTCCAGTTTGCACATAGTCCAATGTAGTTCAAGGTAGTTAATGACACAGAAGATGGCTATCCCATGGACATGGCTATCCCATGGACACAGAGTATTCAGACCCCACATTTTGTTACAGCCTGTAACGGTATTCGTCGTCTGAAGAAGAGGACTCATCAGACCAAAGCGCGGCGTGGTAAGTGCTCATGCTTTCTTTGTTAAAACTGAACACAAAAATAACAAAGAGAATAACCGAAACAGTCCTGAAAGGTGCAAAACACTAAACAGAAATGAACTACCCACAAAAACCCTGTGGCAAAAAGCTACCTAAGTATGGTTCCCAATCAGAGACAACGATGGACAGCTGTCCCTGATTGAGAACCATACCCGGCCAAAACAAAAAAATACAAAAACATAGAAAAAAGAACAGAATGCCCACCCAAATAACACCCTGACCAAACCAAAATAGAGACATTAAAAGCTCTAAGGTCAGGGCGAGACACAGCCTTATTCTAAAATGTATTAAATTGCTTTTTCCCTCATCAAGCTACACACAATACCTCATAATGACAAAAACAATTAAATATAACATTTTCAGACCATTTACTCAGTACTTTGTTGAAGCACCTTTGGCAGCGATTACAGCCTCGAGTGGTCTTGAGTGTGACGCTACAAGCTTGGCACATCTGTTTTTGGGGAGTTTCTCCCATTCTTCTCTGCAGATTCTCTCAAGCTCTGTCAGGTTTGATGGGGAGCGTCGTTGCACAGCTATTTTCAGGTCTCTCCAGAGATGTTTGATGGGTTCAAGTCCGGGCTCTGGCTGGGCCACACAGAGACTTGACCCGAAGCCACTCCTGCATTTTCTTGGCTGTGTGCTTTGCGTCGTTGTCCTGTTGGAAGGTGAACCTTCTCCCCAGTCTGAGGCCCTGAGCTCTCTCTCATCAATCAGGTTTTCATCAAGGATTTCTGTATTTTGCTACTTTAATCTTTCCCTCAATCCTTATTAGTCTCCCAGTCCCTGCTGCTGAAAAACATTCCCACAGCATGATACTGCCACCACCACGCTTCACTGTAGGGATGGTGCTAGGTTTCCTCCAGATGTGATGCTTGGCATTTCATCAGACCAGATAATCTTGTTTCTCAAGGCCTGAGAGTCCTTTGGGTGCCTTTTGGCAAACTCCAAGCCGGCTGTCATGTTCCTTTTACTGAGGAGTGGCTTCTGTCTGGCCACTCTACCATAAAGGCCTGATTGGTGGAGTGCTGCAGAGATAGTTGTCCTTCTGGAATGTACTCCCATCGCCACAGAGCAACTCTGGAGCTCTGTCCGAATGACCATCAGGTTCTTGGTCACCTCCCTGACCAAGGCCCTTCTCCCCCGATCGCTCAGTTTGGCTGGGAGGCCAGCTCTAGGAAGAGTCTTGGTGGTTTCAAACTTCTTCCATTTAAGAATGACAGAGGCCACTTTGCTGCAGAAATGTGTTGGTACCCTTCTCCAGATCTGTGCCTCGACACAATCCCGTCTCTGAGCTTTACGGACAATTCCTTCGACCTCATGGCTTGGTTTTTGCTCTGACATGCACTGTCAACTGTCGGACCTTATATAGACATGTGTGTGCCTTTCCAAATCATGGCCAATCAATTGAATTTACCGCAGGTGGACTCCAATCGAGTTTCAGAAACATCTCAAGGATAATCAATGGAAACATTATGCACCTGAGTTCAATCATAAATGTAAACATTTTCTAAAAAAATGTTTTTGTTTTGTCATTATGGGGTATTTTGTTTGTGGATTGCCGAGGGGAAAACATTATTTTATCAATTTTAGAATAAGGCTGTAAAGTAACAAAATGTGGAAAAGGGGAAGGGGTCTGAATACTTTCCGAGTGCACTGTTTGTTTGAATTTGAACGGTGCAGAAAGATGTGCCTGTTGTGGTGCCATCTTATGTAATAGTTCTAGGAACAGTACCAGTCAAAAGTTTAGACACACCTACTCATTCAAGAGTTTTTCTTTAGTTTTACTATTTTCAACATTGTAGAATAATAGTGAAGACATCAAATCTAATAACACATGAAATCATGTAGTTCGCAAAAAAAGTGTTCAAAAATATATTTAATATTTTAGATTCTTCAAATTATCCACCTTTTGCCTTGATGACAGCTTTTCACACTCTTGACATTCTCTCAACCAGCTTCACCTGGAATGCTTTTCCAACAGTCTTGAAGGTGTTCCCACATATGCTGAGCACTTGTTGGATTTTTCCTTCACTCTGCTGTCCAACTCATTCCAAACCATCTCAATTGGGTTGAGGTCAGGTGATTGTGGAGGCCAGGTCATCTGATGCAGCACTCCATCACTCTCTTTCTTGGTCAAATATCCCTTACACAGCCTGGAGGTGTGTTGGGTCATTGTCCTGTTGAAAAACAAATTATTGTCCCTCAAAACGCAAACCATATGCTGTGTTAGCCATGCTGGTTAAGTGTGCCTTGAATTCTAAATAAATCACAGACAGTGTCACCAGCAAAGTACCCCCACACCACACCTCCTCCTCCGTGCTTCACGGTGGGAACCACACATGCGGAAATCATCCGTTCACCTACTCTGCGTCTCACAAAGACACAACGGTGGGAACCAAAAATCTCAAATGTGAACTTTGCCATCAAGGCAAAGGGTGGCTACATTGAAGAATCTCAAATATAAAATATATTTTGATTTGTTTAGCACTTTTTTGGTTACGACATGATTCCATATGTATTATTTCATAGTTTTGATGTCTTCACTATCATTCTACAATGTAGAAAATAGTAAAAAAATTATGAAAAAGCCTTGAATGAATAGGTGTATCCTCCTACATAATCTACCTGTATTCTGTATGGACTCCTCTGCAACTTACCAACTAATGTGAGGGAGGAGCTCTCCGCTTTCTCGAAAACCACCTGGCTGTTCCCCACCAGCAGGCCAATGTCAATCTAAGGGAAACAGGAATTATTACCAACTACTGATTATTACAAATAACTGTTCCAAATAAACACGTACAAATCTGCAGAGTTCCCTTTGGACTTCGACTAGCACTCTTGCAGCATGTTCTCTCGTCAAACAGAGACCACATTCGAAATGAAGGGGCAGGTGAAAGCATGGGCGCCACCACTTGGCGTTCACCTGTCCAGTCATTTCTAATCATTAATTACTTAAAGGAAGCGGGGGTAATTCCGACGAGCCCATATCATGAAGGGTTGAGTTGTTACAGCAGTAGGTCAATGGTAACTCTGGGTACCTTCTGCTTCTTGCCTGATGCTGGCTCCCCCTTGAGGATGCTGGCGTCCATGGCCTCAATGTCTTTGATCACCAGCCCAAAGAGCTTGTCGCAGAAACTAAACACCATCTGTAGGGAGGAAGGGATGAGTAGGAGGATGAGACGAGAGAGGATGAGAGAAGAGAGGAAGGCTGTGTTAGGTTGCATTCCAATTCTCCCAAGTGTGCACTCCTACCCACATCTAAAATCATTTGATTGATGTAAGCCATCAGTCTTTTCCCTTGTAACTCCAGGGAAGGGAAGTGTGCAGGAAATGTGGGAAGAGTTGTGACTGGCTGTAGTGTTTGTTGTTCTGACTGACCTGCTGGGTGACAGAGAAGCCCTGGTTGTTGAACTGCTGGATGAACTCGCTGGCCATCTTGTCTGAGTCGTAGGGGCTGGTGTCTGTGCTCTTCTTCTGGAGGAAGTCAATCTCTATAGTCATGGCACCGATGCACTGCTGAGACTTGTCAAAGTTGTAGTTGGCCACTATGAGGGGAGAGGACTCATGTCAGATATGTTTCTAGTATCATATAATTTCTACTCTCAGAAATACTGTACTGTCAAAAATTAGATAGGTACTGTATGTTAAGGTGAGCTATGGGCTGTGGTCAAGATGTGAAGGTACAGTATATTAGGGACTGTGCAGGGTGCAGTGCAAATGAGGGCAATATCTTTGCGCTATGGTCATAGTTTTAGTTTCCTCAGACTCATCAAAGAAATGGAGTGAATTACCTTCCACCTCCTGTCCAATGGACAGACCGGCCCATTTCCTCTGAGACAGAAAGAAAGAAGAGAGATAAGTAAGCCAATAATTGCAGGGAGCAGAGAGAAGAGGGGCATGTATGCTTAAAATATTAGAATTTTAGCTTTGCAGAAATTCATTAAGATTATAAATGGGTCTACTGTACAATACATTGACAATTCAATATAATATACAGTGTGTTTTTTTTAACCTGTGGCAGACTGAAAGCGATAGTGCCAGGGACTATGGCATGGTGGGTTTTTGTGGTGAACACAAACTTGTGAGTTGGCGTAGTCTTCACAGTCACATGTCTGTAGAGAGAGGGTTAGAGAGACTCATGGACATTGTTCCATATATACAGGCAACAAAATTACCTCAATAGAATATCATATTTACAACTGCTTTTTTTTTTTTTACATTACAGCTATTCTGCTAATGATTTTTTTGAATTATTGTTAGAGTATAGTTTGTAGTATGAAATCAGAAAAATACATTACTTCACAGCAAAAACTGTGCACTAATTATATGACTAAGATTCAGCCGTGGTCTGAATTTTTTCTTGAGGGGATCGTTGGGGGACCGGAACATAACAATTTGTATGTTTGACTATTATTATGTGTTGGAATACTTGGGAGCAGATTTCCCAATTTCCAGGTGTTTTTACAGTATTTTATGTCCAACAGTGAAAAAATATATTTGAACAAGCTCAGAAAACTGCCAGTTGGGGAACCCTGATGTAGTGTGATTTTCCAGACTACAGAGGGCTATGCTGTATAGGATGATTACTCACTGTCCAGACTGCAGATCTTTCTCGCTCACCACAGCACAGTTTGTCAACGATAGGTCATCTGTCGGGCATCGTGCCGCTTGCATCGTCTGCAGGAGAGAGAGAGAGAAGTTGAAGGGGAGATATTACTCTAGTAGTTGAGCGGTGACGCAGCATTTCCTTTCCATTTTCCAAAGGAAAACTCATTTTACATTTAGTAGCATCATCATGGAACTTAGGTTACACAACCACGATGGCCTTCTTGGAAGTCATCAAAAGTCATTAAGAAACATCCAGTTAAATTCTGGTAGTTCACACTATGGTGTGAGGGTATATAACGAACCATTCAACTTTGTAGCAATGCAACAGTATACTGTAGATATGTCACATAATTTCTATGGGTGGAACATTGATCATGTTTAGTTTCTCTGCAAATTCAACATATTTCAACTCATAGGCAACATCAATGTTTGTCCAACATCACAAGATAGTCAAATATAGATATAAACCAGCCTTGAAACAGACAATGCAAGAGAGCAGCAAAAGACAGCAGATACAGCTAGCTAGCTAGTTAGTTTATTTGTTTGGATCTATTCCAGTCGTTACAAGACTATGAATGAATGAATGAATGAATGACATACAAAATACAATGAAACCAAAGACATTCAAAACACAAAATATAAATACAAAAGAACACTTCTTTCTCAGTTGTGGTAACTTATCTGAACACAATTCTTGTTGAGAAGTTTCTACATTCTTATGTCAGATTATTGCACGGATTTACCACATTGGCATTCTCTTACATAGCTCTGTTCACACAATTCACTGAGTGAAAAGGTTACAGAGTGAAAAGATGAAGAGATTTTCAGGGCACTGAATCTGTCATAATGTACCAAGGAAACTATGCAGTACTTAGCCTTCCCTTTGGTACACAGGACAAACCTATAAACACTGTTAGTAAAAGAGAAAAAATGAGAAAAAGCAAGAGCATGTTGTTCCAATAGTCATGACGACAAATACACTTTTCAGACCAAGACAGAAAGATCTGGATGATGATGCAACATTCATTCCAGCTTTTAAGACACATCAGGGGAGATAGAGAGTTGATCTTGGGTTCCTCATCTCAAGACTAGTCTAGACCATTTAAAAACAGTCTTGGTCTGGGCCACTGCCAGAGGTCTGGGTCTGGGCTGATGGTCTATGATGACACCATGGTCTTTGTAGATTAACCCTAACCCTAACTCATGTTGTCAAGATGCATCTTTGAATACCATCTTGTCAGTTATATGGCCATGTATGAGTGAAATAACACACAAGTCCAACACTCGCTGCCTTACTTCTCTAATGTCAGAGCCAAGTGGGACTAAAATAACAACTGGTTTGGTCTGGGTCTGTATAGGTTGTATCTTCCTCTGGGTGTCATAAGGTGTGGTCTTAGTCTGGGTCTTGAGGGCCATAAGGAGGAGACAAATCGCCATTAATTTCAGTTAGATTTTATACAATCATATACGTTGTTGTGAAAGTTCCCTGTGAAGAATGCATGCCATAGTCATCTCTGATTTTGCTCACTCATAGACACAGGCTTGCCATGTACGCTTGCTTGTCTGACATTTGAGCGGTGGCGGCTGCGGGGCGGAGAGTGAAGAGCAAGGGCAGCGGGTGTTGGGAGTCGTAATGTTTGGGAGCAAGGGGAATGCTTGGGTTGTGGCAAGTAATATAGAGGTGCGTATTGCACTGCAGTGCTGGCACACTGCCCTGCTCCATTTCTAAAATCATCACATGCAGTCTAGTCTACCCCTTCATCTACCATACCGCCAGCGCTCGCTCAGCCAGAAGAAAAGTAAATAGGCTAAAGCTTTTCTGTTTGACCCCGGTCCAAGAGTAGGTCTAAACATTATTAGTGAAACTGCAGTATAGGAGTAATGGATGATAATTCATTGTTTGTGCACTCAGGCAAATATATTCCCTCTCTGCATTGCAACTCAGTCAATGGATTTGCAATGGCAGATGAAATATGTATCATATGTATATAGTTTCTCCTGAGACAGTCACTACCAGGGGTGAGAGCAGCGGCAGTGGCAGCAGGGGGGAAGCCTCCGTAAAGACTTTGGGAGTTGACGAGGCGGATAAAGCTACTTTCAATAAAGCCGACTGACTGTCCAATTAAGCTATTAGACGTATAGCGGGTGGCGTGGGAGTTCATACATGAGGAAATGACTTACATACATACCTTGAAAAATATTACGACCTGGGGGCCAACGTACGCAAGCAAAGAGGGAGGGGAAGAGGAGGACATAAGACAGAGAATTGAGACAGCCAGGACCACTGTCTGTCAGAGAGCTGAAGCAGCATCGGGTGCATTGATTCACAATCGAAGGAATACCACCTTGACAGTGGCAAGTGGCAAGCGCATGCAGAACGGGGCAGAGTTGGGGTCATTCTTATCATTTCACTCACTTTAGTTTTGTTCTAGTCCTGAACTACACCAAAACATGGGCACATTTTGACATCAGTGAATTTATACTGCCCAAATAAATTGTTCTGTGGCTAGTCTTGTTTTTGAAATGTGAATTTTCAGCAAGTTAAGCGCCTATTATAAATATACCCCAAATCTGGTAGTATTGTCATTTGTCAGCCATATATGCTTTACAGTCTTTACGTTGTAAATAGAAAATATTGTCTTAATGTGAGAACTAATGTGAATTTTCATGAGGCAGAAATCTTTTGTATTTTTGGTGATCTTATGTGGTGAATGGATGGAACCCCAGGGTTACTGTCATGTATGGCTGATTCAAATGGTAATAGGAGCTGTAGCATGCACAAACAAGCAAGACATTGCATGGTTTTGAAAATGTACAAAGAATAAATCCCTTCACATAAATACCTTAACTTAATGCATTTAATGAGACACCATTTGAATTAAAAGTAGTCACGCCCCACAAACTAGATTGTATTCAAAACATATATTACAAATGGCTCATTGGTGGTGCTATGCGCAATTCTGGACTAAGAATAAAGGGTGTTCAGTGATCCGTCTTCTGATTGCGGTATAAATACACACGCACACCCACACCCGCACGCACACGCACACACACGCACACACAATCCTAAATCTTGATGCCCCACCCAGCCCTGCGGTCTTGTAGGACAGAACACTCCAGGCTTTTTCTCCTGCCTTATTTCAGGAATCCCTTTTCAATATTCTATCAGCTGGAGTCCTGGGGGAGGTATCCATTCAGATGTCTGTGCTGGAGATAAATATGTATGGATGCAGCCATTAGGAGGAGCCATTCACCTCTGCCTCTAGCCCTCTAGTACATCAGGCTTGCCTATGGGTAGGCCTAACGATGTATACAGTAGAAACATAATTAAACTGAGTATAGAAAACATTTAGGACACCTGCTATTTCCATGCCATAGACTGACCAGGTGAATCCAGGTGAAACTTAGGATCACTTATTGATGTCACCTGTTAAATCCACTCCAATCAGTGTAGATGAAGGGGAGGAGAAAGGTTCAATAATTATTTTTAAGCCTTGAGACAATTGAGACATGGATGTGCCATTCAAAGGGTGAATGGGCAAGACAAAAGATTTAAGTGCCCTTGAACGGGGTATGGTAGTAGGTGCCAGGCACTCCAGTTTGTGTCAAGAACTGTGACGCTGCTGGGTTTATCACGCTCAACAGTTTTCCGTATGTATCAAGAATGGTCTAACACCCAAAGGACATCAAGACAACTTGACACAACTGTGGGAAGCATTGGCGACAATATGGGCCAGCATCCCTGTGGAACACTTTCAACACCTTGTAGAGTCCATCCTTTGATGAATTGAGGCTGTTCTGAGGACAAATGGCGGGTGATACTCAATGTTAGGAAGGTGTTCCTAATGTTTGGTATACTCAGTGTATTTTAATATACTGTAAATGCCTATGGGCCTATATGTCATGTTTACAAAACCACATTATTTATGCAATATTTCAAATGAGGTGTTACTTTTTCCATGGTAGTTTGACAATCTTAACAAAAGACAATGTCTACTAATCAGTTATTTTCATAATGGCACCAGAAATAGTGCATACACAATCTATTTCACAAATTTATTTGGGATCAGTTCTCCCAACACCAATCTTTACATGAAACCATTGTAACCGAGTCAACAAGAAGGCCATAGGTCAGATTTTGAAGGGCATTTAGAGTCAGCACAGGGATATGTGTTATGAATTCAGAAGCAGCTAAAGACATTATTGAGCTAATATGGCAGGTTTGAAAGCCAATTCCTTTTTCTATTTCAGATAAATCACTTTGTTAGTTCTTGGCTGTCTTCCCCTACTGGAAAGTAATTAAATCAAAGTTGGAGAGATTGATGGCAGGGAAAGACCATGCAGACACATCACTTTGACTACAATGAGACTCCACTGTGACTGCACTGTTATAGCCCTGCAGGATATGGTATGTTTTGTAGAGGAAGATTCAAAAAGGTCATGTGCTTGTATTTCTTCTGTGCAATTTGGCTACGTTGTGCAGTAGGGAATTTCCCATCCTATATTTGAGTGACACAATATAGCTGCTAAATGTGAAAGATGAGAGATAATTGTAACTTGATTATTATGATTTTTTATATCCTTTTTTGCAAATGTCCAGCCGGCAATTTCTCCACATATCTGGCTAATGTCGCTATCAGGGATGTCTATGCCTTCTGGTTCCATTCCAATACAATTCAATTCACATTAGTTATATTTTGCTTTGTCCTCATTGGCTGATTCTGCCACATGCTCATTGTTTGACACCTCCAGCAGAGATAGAGGAACACATCACTGCTTAGTGAGTGAACACATCACAGCAGGGCAAGAGGACACATTTGAAGGTCGCTCTTGTCTTAGAGAAAACACCCTGATCATCACCCTATTTAGAATCAGAGAAAATACCTAAACTCAACTTCTTGTTTTGTGCAGTCTAAGCATAATCACATTCAACTATCAGATTAATTGTGTGTCTGATGGAAAGAGTGTTTGAACTGTTCAAGCCTGTCCAATGCAATGCCCCCACAGCACATAGAGTAGCACTCTCTCTAAATATAGCTGCAGCTCAACACTCACACAGATGAAGGCCCTACACTAAAACAGGGAATACAGATTACACAGATACCCACACACACTGTACACTCATTCAAATGTATATACAGTGCCTTGCGAAAGTATTCGGCCCCCTTGAACTTTGCGACCTTTTGCCACATTTCAGGCTTCAAACATAAAGATATAAAACTGTATTTTTTTGTGAAGAATCAACAACAAGTGGGACACAATCATGAAGTGGAACGACATTTATTGGATATTTCAAACTTTTTTAACAAATCAAAAACGGAAAAATTGGGCATGCAAAATGATTCAGCCCCCTTAAGTTAATACTTTGTAGCGCCACCTTTTGCTGCGATTACAGCTGTAAGTCGCTTGGGGTATGTCTCTATCAGTTTTGCACATCGAGAGACACATTTTTTCCCATTCCTCCTTGCAAAACAGCTCGAGCTCAGTGAGGTTGGATGGAGAGCATTTGTGAACAGCAGTTTTCAGTTCTTTCCACAGATTCTCGATTGGATTCAGGTCTGGACTTTGACTTGGCCATTCTAACACCTGGATATGTTTATTTTTGAACCATTCCATTGTAGATTTTGCTTTATGTTTTGGATCATTGTCTTTTTGGAAGACAAATCTCCGTCCCAGTCTCAGGTCTTTTGCAGACTCCATCAGGTTTTCTTCCAGAATGGTCCTGTTTTTGGCTCCATCCATCTACCCATCAATTTTAAACCATCTTCCCTGTCCCTGCTGAAGAAAAGCAGGCCCAAACCATGATGCTGCCACCACCATGTTTGACAGTGGGGATGGTGTGTTCAGCTGTGTTGCTTTTACGCCAAACATAACATTTTGCATTGTTGCCAAAAAGTACAATTTTGGTTTCATCTGACCAGAGCACCTTCTTCCACATGTTTGGTGTGTCTCCCAGGTGGCTTGTGGCAAACTTTAAACGACACTTTTTATGGATATCTTTAAGAAATGGCTTTCTTCTTGCCACTCTTCCATAAAGGCCAGATTTGTGCAATATACGACTGATTGTTGTCCTATGGACAGAGTCTCCCACCTCAGCTGTAGATCTCTGCAGTTCATCCAGAGTGATCATGGGCCTCTTGGCTGCATCTCTGATCAGTCTTCTCCTTGTATGAGCTGAAAGTTTAGAGGGACTGCCAGGTCTTGGTAGATTTGCAGTGGTCTGATACTCCTTCCATTTCAATATTATTGCTTGCACAGTGCTCCTTGGGATGTTTAAAGCTTGGGAAATCTTTTTGTATCCAAATCCGGCTTTAAACTTCTTCACAACAGTATCTCGGACCTGCCTGGTGTGTTCCTTGTTCTTCATGATGCTCTCTGCGCTTTTAACGGACCTCTGAGACTATCACAGTGCAGGTGCATTTATACGGAGACTTGATTACACACAGGTGGATTGTATTTATCATCATTAGTCATTTAGGTCAACATTGGATCATTCAGAGATCCTCACTGAAATTCTGGAGAGAGTTTGCTGCACTGAAAGTAAAGGGGCTGAATAAATTTGCACGCCCAATTTTTCAGTTTTTGATTTGTTAAAAAAGTTTGAAATATCCAATAAATGTCGTTCCACTTCATGATTGTGTCCCACTTGTTGTTGATTCTTCACAAAAAAATACAGTTTTATATCTTTATGTTTGAAGCCTGAAATGTGGCAAAAGGTCGCAAAGTTCAAGGGGGCCGAATACTTTCGCAAGGCACTGTATGTATATAGGCACGTAGCATATACATATAGAGATGTGACTATAATAAAGCAATAAGGCATGAGGGGGTGTGGTATATGGCCAATATACCACGGCTAAGGGCTGTTCTTAGGCACGACGCATCGCGGAGATATAGCTATAAAGACACACAACCCATGTTGTTATAACATTTTCAATATATGCAGAGAGATATCTGGTGCATAAGAGCTTAAAAACATAGGCCTATAGACATATTAGTGACACTAATGTTTTTGTTGTGTGACATATCTGAGGTTAAAAAAACATGGCTGCAGACTAAATATTTAAATGAGACCAATTTATATGTCAGATACAACAGTGCTGTGTATTACTGAACATGTGACTAACAGCGAGGGAGAAGTTTGACACTGCTATTCTGAGATAATTAGTTTACCTAAACTAGCTAAATGAATTACCCCTTTATTTATAAGGGCCTGTGGAGAGCTAGAATGCTTTTGTCATTAAACTCTCCTCAGGTTCATGTTTTTCATATTTAAACGGGTCTTGGTCTCATCACGGTAGTGCTGAGCAATTAGTGATTTTTGAGGTCGGTTTTGTCACACCCTGATCTGTTTCACCTGTCTTTGTGCTTGTCTCCACCCCCCTCCAGGTGTAGCCCATCTTCCCATCATCCCCCGATTCTGACCATTCTGCCTGCCCTGACCCCGAGACTGCCTGCCATCCTGTACCTGCCTGACTCTGACCTGATCACGGAGCTCTGCCTGCCCTCGACCTGCCCTTTGCCTGCCCCGTGTTTCTAATAACTGATCTGATAACTGGGGCGGCAAGTTCAAACCCCTGTTCTGAAAAGGTACAAGTCTGTTGTTCTGCCCCTGAACAGGCAGTTAACCCACTGTTCCTAGGCCGTCATTGAAAATAAGAATTTGTTCTTAACTGACTTACCTAGTTAAATACAGGTAAATTAAATAAATCCGTCTGCATGTGGGTCATGTCATGATAGGTTTGGTTTCGGTTCAATTATGGGAAAAAATTATCAAGGTTTTCTTTTCTTTCTTTTTTTACATTAAATGCATTATGAAATAATGACAAAAATTATTTTAGAGCTTTTTAATGAAAATTGCCAAAACATTTCAAATATTCCATTGTCTCTGTCAGGTCCACATTGGGTAGACATTGGGTAGACAAAAGACGAAATTGCTATGAAATAATAAAATATTTCAGATGTGTACACTATCGTTCAAAAGTTTGGGATCACATCGAAATGCCCTTGTTTTTGAAAGAAAAGCTATTTTTTTGTCTATTAAAATAACATCAAATTGATCAGAAATACAGTGTAGACATTGTTAATGTTGTAAAGTACTATTGTAGCGGGAAACGGCATATTTTTTATAGAATATCTACATAGGGGTACAGAGGCCCATTATCAGCAACCATCACTCCGGTGTTCCAATGGCACGTTGTGTTGGCTAATCCAAGTTTCTCATTTTATAAGGCTAATTGATCATTAGAAAACTATTTTGCAATTATGTTAGCACAGCTGAAAACGGTTGTCCTGATTAAAGAAGCAATAAAACTGGCCTTCCCTGGACTAGTTGAGTATCTGGAGCATCAGCATTTGTGGGTTCGATTACAGGCTCAAAATGGCCAGAAAAAAATGACTTTCTTCTGAAACTTGTCAGCCAATTCCTGTTCTGAGAAATTAAGGCTATTCCATGCGAAAAATTGCCAAGAAACTGAAGATCTCGCACAACGCTGTGCACTACTCCCTTCACAGAACAGCGCAAACTGGCTCTAATCAGAATAGAAAGAGGAGTGGGAGGCCCCAGTACACAACTGAGCAAGAGGATAAGTTAATTTGAGTGTCTAGTTTGAGAAACAGACACCTCACAAGTCCTCAACTGGCAGCTTCATTAAATAGTACCCGCAAAACACCAATCTCATTGTCAACAGTGAAGAGGCAACTCCGGGATGCTGGCCTTCTAGGCAGAGTTCCTCTGTCCAGTGTCTGTGTTCTTTTGCCCATCTTAATCTATTCCTTTTATTGACCAGTCTGAGATACAGCTTTTTCTCTGCAACTCTGCCTAGAAGGCTGTCACGACTTCTGCCGAAGTCAATGCCTCTCCTTGTTCGGGCGGTGTTCGGCAGGCGACGTCGCCGGTCTTCTAGCCATCGCCGATCCATTTTTCATTTTCCATGTGTTTTGTCTCGTTTTCTCCTACACCTGGTTCTCATTTCCTTCATTATATGTTGTGTATTTAACCCTCTGTTCCCCCCATGTCTTTGTGTGGTATTGTTTTTTGTAAGTGCACATTTTGCTTGACTGGTGCGCGTCGGGTTATTGTGCCCATACTTTGTATTTCTTATGCCGTTGGTTTTGCTATTAAACTGCTTCGGCTATTATCAAGTTCTGCTCTCCTGCGTTTGACTTCCCTGCCACCAGATATGCACCCCTTACAAAGGCCAGCATCCCGGAGTTGCCTCATCACTGTTGACGTTGAGACTGGTGTTTTGTGGGCACTATTTAATGAAGCTAAACTGCAGGATAATGTTAAAGTTGTATTATTTTAAGATCCAATACATAATATTGTACACTTATCATAATTAGATTTTATTCCAGAGAGTCCAGATAAGTTATCTAGATCTTCAATGAGACATTGCAGGGATCTAGCTTGCGGACTTAATATAAAAGTTGAGTCATCAACGTACATGGACACCTTTGTTTTTAAGCCTTGGATTTCTAATCCTCTAATGTTGTTATTGGATCTGATTTTAATAGCTAGCATTTCGATGGCCATAATGAATAGATATGGTGACAGCGGACAGCCTTGTTTAACTCCTCTTGACAATTCAAAACTCTCTGAGAAGTAGCCATTATTTACTATTTTACATCTGGGGTTAACGTTAACGTCATTAGCTAAGTCAGCCAAGTTCTTCTTTGCAAATTGCAGAGATAGCGCTAGCTATTTAACACTTCTAGAATATTGGAATATATTGTGAATTACTAGCTAGCTAGATAATGCGTGTTTAATTTGTATTCTTACTGTATTTAAATTTACAGTAACCAACTGTGTCTATGGCGCAAGAAAACGTTAATGATTATAAAAGTATTAATTTGTCTCAAAACAAGGGTTTAGCTGTCCTAAAGTTAATTAAGTACATTTCCAAGAAGAAATCCTAAAGCATTATTTTCAAGAATCGCATTTCTTCTTCACTTTTATCTTAGGAAACTTAGGAAAAATCTTAAGAACATTTCCAATACCTTAACTGAGGAATAGCAACTTTGCTTAACTTTCTTCTTAACTCTACAGTTAAGGAAAAAATGGCAGTTAAGAAGAAATTTCTTCTTAAGGAGGCTTTGTGAATCCGGCCCCTGGCCTCCACAATCCCCCGACCTCAACCCAGTTGAGATGGTTTGGGATGATTAGGACCGCAGAGTGAAGGAAAAGTAGCCAAGAAGTGCTCAGCATATGTGGGAACTCCTTCAAGACTGTTGGAAAAGCATTCCAGGTAAAGCTGATGAGAGAATGCCAACAGCGTGCAAAGCTGTCATCAAGACAAAGGGTGGCTATTTGAAAAATCTCAAATATTAAATATATTTGGATTTGTTTAACACTTTTTTGGTTACTACAAGATTCCATGTGTGTTATTTCAAAGTGTTGATGTCTTCACTATTATTCTACAATGAAAAAATAGTAAAAAAATAAAGAAAAACCCTTGAATGAGTAGGTGTTCTAAAACTTTTGACCGGTAGTGTATATTACTTCATTTTATTTGATGACATTCTAAATTTTTATTCCTTAAAGTCATCATCTCATCTCTGATTAGGCAGTAGCAGCCTGCCTGCCAGCCAGCCAGACAATGTTATCTCTGTGCTCCCCATACTGCACTGTCTTTAGTCATCCTATTTAGCTAGGCTAGCCTGCCTAAGTGTGCTGCAGAGTTGTCTGACGAAATCATTAGACTAGTTCCTCAAAGTAGATTAGGCATACTTTAACAAACTGTCTCTATCCATCTCTCGTCGTTGTGTTGTTTACATTCCTCTCTCAAAAATTAAATAAACTCAGCAAAAAAAGAAACGTCCTCTCACTGTCAACTGGGTTTATTTTCAGCAAACTTAACGTGTAAATATTTGTATGAACATAACAAGATTCAACAACTGAGACATAAACAGAACAAGTTCCACAGACATGTGACTAACAGAAATTGAATAACGTGTCCCTGAACAAAGTGAAAATCAAAATCAAAAGTAACAGCCAGTATCTGGTGTGGCCACCAGCTGTATTAAGTAATGCAGTGCATCTCCTCCTCATGGACTGCACCAGATTTGACAGTTCTTGCTGTGAGATGTTACCCCACTCTTCCACAAAGGCACCTGCAAGTTCCCGGACATTTCTGGGGGGAATGGCCCTAGTTCTCACCCTCCGATCCAACAGGTCCCAGACGTGCTCAATGGGATTGAGATCCAGGCTCTTCGCTGGCCATGGCAGAACACTGGCATTCCTGTCTTGCAGGAAAGCACGCACAGAACAAGCAGTATGGCTGGTGGCATTGTCATGCTGGAGGGTAATGTCAGGATGAGCCTGAAGCAAGGGTACCACATAAGGGAGGAGGATGTCTTCCCTGTAACGCACATCGTTGAGATTGCCTGCAATGACAACAAGCTCAGTCCGATGATGCTGTGACACACTGCCCCAGACCATGATGGACCCTTCACTTCCAAATCGATCCCGCTCCAGAGTACAGGCCTCGGTGTAACGCTCATTCCTTCGATGATAAACGTGAATCCGACCATCAGCCTTGGTGAGACAAAACCGCGAGTCGTCAATGAAGAGCACTTTTGCCAGTCCTGTCTGGTCCAGCGACGGTGGGTTTGTGCCCATTGGTGACGTGGGCCTACAAGCCCTCAGTCCAGCCTCTCTCAGCCTATTGCGGACAGTCTGAGCACTGATGGAGGGTTTGTGCGTTCCTGGTGTAACTCGGGCAGTTGTTGTTGCCATCCTGTACCGGTCTCGCAGGTGTGATGTTCGGATGTACCGATCCTGTCTGTAAGCTGTTAGTGTCTTAACGACCGTCCCACAGGTGCATGTTCATTAATTGTTTATGGTTCATTGAACAAGCATGGGAAACAGTGTTTAAAACCTTTACATTGAAGATCTGTGAAGTTATTTGGATTTATATAAATTATCTTTGAAAGACAGGGTCTTTTCTGAGTTCATGTCGTGAGCTGCTAATTTTATTATACCTTTGAAATAGGCACATTCTTCTCCTCTACCCTGCAACTCCTTGGTGTACAATATATCTGTTTTCTGTCGATTTACCTGGTAAAGTAATGGTTAATAAACAACTCTAAGTGGGGGGTCAAAAAGTTATATTTGGAATTTTCCTGAATTCTGTTTTCTCTGTGTTATTTGTCCTGGTTTTGGATTTTTTTGTTCCATTTTTTTTACTCTGAATATTACAATTACTCATAGAGAATAAAACAAATGTGTGTCCATATCAATGCTTAAATCACATCAGAAGATTTTAGTGTATTTTCCCTTCCCTTCTAGCAAGAGAGGAATGTGAAGGTCTAGCAACGTTTCTAATGTTAGACCTACTGCTGCAGCACAGCGTTTGCAAAACAATCACCAACCAATGATACAAATAATCCTGATATCCAGTAGTTCTGTCAGGTAGGAGTACTTTGCAGTTAACATTTAATTGAGGAGGTTTTTGGGGAAAGTCTGTATACTCACAAGATGGCTAAATAACGAGTGATAGACAAACGTGCACACCAAACAGACAGACGGGCAATATTGCTGGAAATTAATTAGCAGATATTGTGTTACGTTTGGTTTTTAAAACTTCTTATGGCTGCAGGGGCAGTATTGAGTAGCTTGGATGAATAAGGTGCCCAGAGTAAACGGCCTGCTCCTCAGTCCCAGTTGCTAATATATGCATATTATCATTAGTATTGGATAGAAACCACTCTGAAGTTTCTAAAACTGTTTGAATGATGTCTGTGAGTATAACAGAACTCATATGGCAGGCAAAAACCTGAGAAGAAATCCAAACAGGAAGTGGGAAATCTGAGGTTGGTCGATTTTCAACCCAGCCCCTATTGAATACACATATATTGTTCAAGTTGCACTTCTTAGGGCTTCCACTAGATGTCAACCGTCTTTAAAAACTTGAATGAGGCTTCTACTGTGATGTGGGGCCGGATGAGAGCGCTTTGAGTCAGTGGTCTGGCAGAGAGCCAGGTCCTGGTCATTTCACATGAGAGCGACCTGCGTTCCATGGCTTTTCTACAGACAATGGAATTCTCCAGTTGGAACGTTATTGAAGATTTATGATAAAAACATCCTAAAGATTGATTCTATACTTAGTTTGAAATGTTTCTACGACCTGTAATATAACTTTAACTTTTCGTCCGATGTTCGGCTGGACCTGCACGAGCGTTTGGATTTGTGTAGTAAACGCCCTAACAAAAGTAGCTACTTGGACATAAATAATGGACATTATCGAACAAATCAAACATTTATTGTTGAACTAGGATTCCTGGGGGTGCATTCTGATGAAGATCACCAAAGGTAAGGGAATATTTATAATGTAATTTCTGATTTCTGTTGACTCCAACATGGCGGATAAAAAATAATAATTCTGCGCGCCGTTCTCAGATTATTGCTTTCTCCGTAAAGCTTTTTGGAAATCTGACACAGCGGTTGCATTAAGGAGAGGTATATCTATAATTTCATGTGTAACACTTGTATTTTCAACATTTATGATGAGTATTTCTGTAAAATTGATGTGGCTATGCAAAATCACTGGATGTTTTTGGAACTACTGAACGTAACGGGGCAATGTAAACTCAGATTTTTTATATAAATATGAACTTTATCAAACAAAACGTACATGTATTGTGTAACATGAAGTCCTATGAGTGTCATCTGATGAAGATCATCAAAGTTTAGTGATTAATTTTATCTCTATTTGTGCTTTTTGTGACTCCTATCTTTGGCTGGAAAAATGGCTGTGTTTTTCTGTGGCTTGGTGGTGACCTA
Organism: Oncorhynchus mykiss; assembly: GCF_013265735.2. Lineage (NCBI taxonomy): Eukaryota > Metazoa > Chordata > Actinopteri > Salmoniformes > Salmonidae > Oncorhynchus > Oncorhynchus mykiss. The sequence goes on along the minus strand of NC_050570.1, from coordinate 45,945,344 downwards.
ACATAATCGTTTGTGGTGCTTTCGCTGTAAAGCCTATTTGAAATCGGACACTGTGGCGGGATTAACAACAAGATTACCTTTAAAACGGTATAAAATACATGTATGTTTGAGGAATTTTAATGATGAGACTTCTGTTGTTTTGAATTTGGCGCCCTGCACTTTCACTGGCTGTTCGAGTCATATCGATTCCGTTAACGGGATTGTAGCCCTAAATTAAGCCAGTAGTGGCTAACCAGGGGTGGGATAATGTCAATATGGCTTTTATTGGATAGTAGCAGGGACAGTCTGCGATGGAACACATGAAAAAATGCATGTAGTGTACTTTCAGAATTGATTGGCGAGCTAGGTACTGGTAGCTCTCGATCTTCCTCAAACCTAATGGCAGAAATCCACCCAGCACGTTGTGGGCGTTGAAACAACAAAACCCCATTCATTTTCAATGTAGGGAAGCCAAGTGGGCAGGAACCGTTGTGTGATACAAGCATGGCGAGGGAGCATAAACAGGGCGGGACCAAAGTTGGGAAAATATGAACTTTTTTTGCGTACTCGTTGCTGTTGACCAATCGAGGCTCACTATAGTTTCCAGCCCCGATTGGCTGTTGATGCCTACCTTGCCTGCTTGCTAGCACCGACATGAGGGTGAAGCTAGTTTTGCTATCCGTATAGTGGATAGCAAAACTAGGCTTAAAAGTGTTTCCTTTGGCTTGTACGACATTGCAGGTGACTGCCGACTTACTGATCTACAAAGGACCTTGCATCAAAAATAACTACTTATTATTATTTGTAGATAAGTCAGTCACAATTTACCCATGATACATTGCGGTTTTGATTCTCTCCAACACGGACCATCTCTGTCCAAGCCGGACAGAACAGGTGCAATTGATTATGATCATTGTTGTTAATTACCAGGTTTCTGCTCTGAACTAGGTTGAATATTTGCATATCCCTTTCCTGCAGTGAAATTACATATTTTTCATAATTAATGAACTTACGTTGTTTATACCTGCTGAAAATCCAGTGTTTCTTTGTCAAACAGTTTTGCTATAAGTCAATATTCTGTGATGTACTGTATATAAAGTGTAATATTGGGATACAAACACAAAATGTAATACATTTCAACTCTATATCTGACATGGTACAGGTGCAAACCATGGTTGTGAGGTGTATACTTTTGTTTTAGAGTAGATTTATTTAAGACTACCAAGAAAGTGTTCTGTGTTAACCTTTTACTGCAGTGGGCTAAATCAGGGTAACGAAAACTACAACTCCCTTCAGCCCTTTCTCTCGTGAATTATTTGACTTCTCTCTAGAGAAATGGTGTGCTGGGCCGAACTAGATGGAATTCAAGTAATTTGCCGACGTCGGTCAATTAGTTGTTTAATATCCAAAAAATGAAGTCTTGGTTAATCGCTCAGCGCTTCATCACAGTCTCAATACACTTCAGTCTTGGTATAAGTGTTCTGGTCCAGTGGTGGCTGGAATGGAATAAATGGAACGGTATGAATGGAAACCCTGTGTTTGATACCTTTCAATTAATTCCATTTCAAACATTACAATGAGCTTGTCCTCCTATATCTCTGCCCACCAGTCTCCTCTGTCATGTTCTAATAATGCCAGTCCATACTACCAGTGCAGTTATGACATTATTATGACATCCTTATAAAGACCTGTATGCACTGTTGGAGGCAGGGACAGTTATGGACAGAAAGTGGTTGTGTAAGGTCGTTTAGTTCACTGCTAGTAGTTTAGTTGCAGTTTGTGGGAGTCATAGTTTGGGGTGGTTATCGGTTGTAGAGGATGTGTAGAGATTCACAGGAGGGGGAATGCTATCTAGTTTAATCTGTAATTTTCTCGTATCCTGTCACACTCCTCCAACAATCTTAAATCCTGATTCTTGTCATGTTGAAAACCTCCCCATTCCATCACATCTTGCACAGAACACAGATTTTGCTGAGTAATCTTTCCGCTACGCTGTTGTGTTTGTTTATCTACAAGTTGTACATTACAAAAACGGAACATAATATGTTAACTCTCCAATTAAAATACTAAGATGGGAGAGGGCCCATAAATAAAGAGGATCGGATGTCAACATAGGATGTAGATTCTCCTACACCACCGGGCATATAAGAGATGCCCATTTAGACATTACTACAAGGCCATAGATGACCACACATACAGTACCAGTCAAAGGTTTGGACACACCTACTCATTCAGGGGGTATTATTTTTTAATATGTTCTACATTGTAGAATAATAGTGAAGAAATCAAAACTACATAATACATATGGGATGATGTAGTAAGCAGAAATGTGTTAAACAAATCAAAATAGATTTTAGATTCTTCAAAGTAGCCACCCTTTGCCTTGATGACAGCTTTGCATACTCAGCATTCTCTCAACCTGCTTCATGAGGAACGCTTTTCAAACAGTCTTGAAGGAGTTCCCACATATACTGAGCACTTGATGGCTGCTTTTCCTTCACTCTGAGGTCCAACTCATCCCAAACCATCTCATTTGGGTTGAGGTCGGGGGATTATGGAGGCCAGGTCATCTGATGCAGCACTCCATCACTCTCCTTCTTGGTCAAATAGCCCTTACACAGCCTGGAGGTGTGTTGGGTCATTGTCCTGTTGAAAAACGTGTGATAGTCCCACTAAGCGCAAACCAGATGGGATGGCATATCGCTGCAGAATGCTGGGTTAGCCATGCTGATTAAGTGTGCCTTGAATTCTAAATAAATCACTGACAGTGTCACCAGCAAAGCACCCCCACGCCATCATACCTCACATGCAGAGATCCACACATGCAGAGATCATCCATTCGCTTACTCTGCGTCTCACAAAGACACGGCGGTTGTAACCAAAAATCTCAAACTTGGACTCATCCGACGGTCTGATGACAGATTTCTACCGGTCTAATGTCCATTGCTAGTGTTTCTTGGCCCAAGTAAGTCTCTTCTTATTATTGGTGTCCTTTATTAGTGGTTTCTTTGCAGCAATTTGACCATGAAGTCCTGATTCATGTAATCTCCTCTGAATGTGTGTATGTTACAGTGATGTTGAGGTGTGTATGTTACTCTAACTCTGTGAAGCATTTATTTGGGCTGCAATTTCTGAGGATGATAACTCTAATGAACTTATCCTCTGCAGCAGAGGTAACTCTGGGTCTTCCATTTTTGTGGCGGTCCTCATGAGAGTTCTCTAGGTCTACTGTTCATAGTGAATCTGCGTACTTTCCTGTGTTTTCCTCTTAGTAAGGGAATTTAGTAAGGGGTATTCATGTAGGCTATTTCCCTCTGTTGTAAAATGTCCACTGTGTGCTGTCAGTCTGTAATACCATCTATGTCCCTCTCAGCAGCTCTGACACTCTAGGCCCAGCAACAATATGCAGTGCACTCTGAAAGGGCGAGGGAAGAAGGGAGACCAATGCCAGTGGACACACCTTGTGAATGGCGTAGCAGTGAAGACGTTTGTTTGTCCTCTCGTGTACTTTTGTATTTTTTGTATATATATTTCAATTTATTCTCAATATCTTTTCGATTTTTAATTCGATTATACCTTCCGGTAACCTGCCTTACCCAATGTGATACAGAATCGCTATTATTTTAAATTTTAGAACACATACAAGAACCTCCAGAAGCTAACCAGCTAATTAGCTACAAGCTATTTAGTCATTGTTAGCCACTGCTAACGGCTTTTACCTTCTGCACAGATACCAGCCCTGCTTTTAGCCTGGATAAAACTCGCTAGTCTACCAGTATCGGACTGTCTCTCCACAACAACACCGGATTCCTGCCGTAATCCCTGAACCACTACTTCTGATCTTCACAGCTAGCTTGCAGCTAGCTAGCTCACAGCTTGCAGCTAGCTAGCTCACACTCACCTTGCACTCACCATGGTACCCAGTACCGAAGCTATCCCTGAGGCCCACCTCCCGGCCTACTCAGCTGTTCACCCGAACCCAACTCATACACGGCTAGAGCCCAATACTCCACCGGATCCTTACATGTAAACTCTGGACCTTGGCATCGGATCACCGCTGCTACCGATTGGATATAGTGGCTAACGCCACTGCCACGAAGCTAGCACAAGTTAGCCATGAGCCAGGCACATCTCCCGGTTAGCAAACTAAATTCCACAATACCTCTTTCGCCATCTGGCTTGGATTCTCTGTCAATGCGGCGCACTCCGCCGCACCACCACGACTGGTCTGCTGACGAATACTCCATCTGCTGTGCCTTCATCCGGCCTCCGTCGGAGCAGATGCTCCTACCTAGCCCAGGAATACTAACTTTAAACGCCGTGTCGCTAGCGTAGTGGTGGCTTCCCTGTTCCATCTACTGTTGCCCCCTGGACACTATGATCACTTGGCTACATAGCTGATGCCTGCTGGACTGTCCATTAATCACGGTACTCCATTCTGTTTATATATTTGTTTACATGTCGGCCCCAGCCGCGAACTCAGGCTCTGTGTGTAGTTAATCCGACCCTCTCTGCTTAGTCATCGCCATATTACCTGCTGTTGTTGTGTTAGCTGATTAGCTGTTGTTGTCTCACCTGTTGTTTTAGCTAGCGCTCCCAATCAACACCTGCGATTACTTTATGCCTCGCTGTATGTCTCTCTCAAATGTCAATATGCCTTGTATACTGTTGTTCAGCTAGTTATCATTGTTTTAATTTACAATGGAGCCCCTAGTTCCACTCTTCATACCTCTGATACCTCCTTTGTCCCACCTCCCACACATGCAGTGACCTCACCCATTACAACCAGCATGTCCAGAGATACAACCTATCTTATCATCACCCAGTGCCTGGGCTTACCTCCGCTGTACCCACACTCCACCATACCCCTGTCTGCGCATTATGCCCTGAATATACTCTCCCACGCCCAGAAATTTGCTCCTTTTATTCTTTGTCCACAACGCTCTAGGCGACCAGTTTTGATAGCCTTTAGCCGCACCCTCATCCTACTCCTCCCCTGTTCCGCGGGTGATGTGGAGGTAAACCCAGGCCCTGCATGTCCCCAGGCACCCTCATTTGTTGACTTCTGTGATCGAAAAAGCCTTGGTTTCATGCATGTCATCAGAAGCCTCCTCCCTAAGTTTGTTTTACTCACTGCTTTAACACACTCTGCCAACCCTGATGTCCTTGCTGTGTCTGAATCCTGGCTTAGGAAGGCCACCAAAAATTCTGAGATTTCCATACCCAACTATAACATTTTCCGTCAAGATAGAACTGCCAAAGGGGGAGGAGTTGCAGTCTACTGCAGAGATAGCCTGCAAAGTAATGTCATACTTTCCAGGTCCATACCCAAACAGTTCGAACTTCTAATTTTAAAAATGTATCTCTCCAGAAATAAGTCTCTCACTGTTGCCGCCTGCTACCGACCCCCCTCAGCTCCCAGCTGAGCCCTGGACACCATTTGTGAATTGATCGCCCCCCATCTAGCTTCAGAGTTTGTTCTGTTAGGTGACCTAAACTGGGATATGCTTAACACCCCGGCAGTCCTACAATCTAAGCTAGATGCCCTCAATCTCACACAAATCATCAAGGAACCCAGCAGGTACAACGCTAAATCTGTAAACAAGGGCACTGTCATAGACGTTATCCTGACCAACTGGCCCTCCAAATACACCTGCGCTGTCTTCAATCAGGATCTCAGCGATCACTGCCTCATTGCCTGTATCCGCTATGGGTCCGCAGTCAAACGACCACCCCTAATCACTGTCAAACGCTCCCTAAAACTTTTCTGCGAGCAGGCCTTGCTAATCCACCTGGTCCGGGTATCCTGGAAGGATATTGACCTCATCCCGTCAGTTGAGGATGCCTGGTCATTCTTTAAAAGTAACTTCCTCACCATCTTAGATAAGCATGCTCCGTTCTAAAAATGCAGAACTAAGAACAGATATAGCCCCTGGTTCACTCCAGACCTGACTGCCCTCGACCAGCACAAAAACATCCTGTGGTGGACTGCAATAGCATTGAATAGTCACTGCGATATGCAACTGTTCAGGGAAGTCAAGAACCAATACACGCAGTCAGTCAGGAAAGCAAAGGCCAGCTTTTTCAAGCAGAAATTTGCATCCTGTAGCTCTAACTCCAAAAAGTTCTGGGACACTGTAAAGTCCATGGAGAACAAGAGCACCTCCTCCCAGCTGCCCATTGCACTGAGGCTAGGTAACACGGTCATAAATCCATGATAATCGAAAACTTCAACAAGCATTTCTCAACGGCTGGCCTTGCCCTCCTCCTGGCTACTCCAACCTCGGCCAACAGCTCCGCTGTTACAGACCTATATCCATCCTACCCTGCCTATCTAAGGTCTTCGAAAGCCAAGTCAACAAACAGATCAATGACCATCTCGAATCCCACCGTACCTTCTCCGCTGTGCAATCTGGTTTTCGAGCCGGTCATGGGTGCACCTCAACCACGCTCATGGTACTAAACGATATAATAACCGCCATCGATAAAAGACAGTACTGTGCAGCCGTCTTCATCGACCTTGCCAAGGCTTTCGACTCTGTCAATCACCATATTCTTATCGACAGACTCAGTAGCCTCGGTTTTTCTAATGACTGCCTTGCCTGGTTCACCAACTACTTTGCAGACAGAGTTCAGTGTGTCAAATCGGAGAGCATGTTGTCCGGTCCTCTGGCAGTCTTTATTGTAGATAGGCCACAGGGTTCAATTCTCAGGCCGACTCTTTTCTCTGTATATATCAATGATGTTGCTCTTGCTGCGGGCAATTCCCTGATCCACCTCTACGCAGACGACACCATTCTGTATACTTCTGGCCCTTCCTTGGACACTGTGCTATCTAACCTCCAAACGAGCTTCAATGCCATACAACACTCCTTCAGTGGCCTCCAACTGCTCTTAAAAGCTAGTAAAACCAAATGCATGCTTTTCAACCGTTCGCTGCCTGCACGCGCACGCCCGACTAGCATCACCACCCTGGATGGTTCCGACCTAGAATATGTGGACATCTATAAGTACCTTGGTGTCTGGCTAGACTGTAAACTCTCCTTCCAGACTCATATCAAACATCTCCAATCCAAAATCAAATCTAGAATCAGCTTTCTATTTCGCAAACAAAGCCTCCTTCACTCACGCCGCCAAACTTACCCTAGTAAAACTGACTATCCTACAGATCCTCGACTTCGGTGATGTCATCTACAAAATAGCTTCCAATACTCTTCTCAGCAAACTGGATGCAGTTTATCACAGTGCCATCCGTTTTGTTACTAAAGCACCTTCTACCACCCACCACTGCAACCTGTGTGCTCTAATCGACTGGCCCTCGCTACATATTCGTCGCCAGACCCACTGGCTCCAAGTCATCTACAAGTCCATGCTAGGTAAAGCTCCGCCTTATCTCAGTTCACTGGTCACGATGGCAACACCCAGCACGCACTCCAGCAGGTGTATCTCACTGATCATCCCTAAAGCCAACACTTCATTTGGCCGCCTTTCCTTCCATTTCTTGGCTTCCTGTGACTGGAACGAATTGCAAAAATCGTTGAAGTTGGAGACTTTTATCTCCCCCACCAACTTTAAACATCTGCTATCTGAGCAGCTAACCAATCGCTGCAGCTGTACATAGTCCATCGGTAAATAGCCCTCATCCCCATACTGTTTTTATTTATTTACTTTTCTGCTCTTTTGCACACCGGTATCTCTACCTGCACATGACCATCTGATCATTTATCACTCCAGTGTTAATCTGCTAAATTGTAATTATTCGCCTACCTCCTCATGCCTTTTGAACACAATGTATGTAGACTCTTTTTTTTCTCTTTTTTTTCTACTGTGTTATTGACTTGTTTATTGTTTACTCCATGTGTAACTCTGTGTTGTCTGTTCACACTGCTATGCTTTATCTTGGCCAGGTCGCAGTTGTAAATGAGAACTTGTTCTCAACTAGCCTACCTGGTTAAATAAAGGTTAAATAAAAATGTATTTAAAAAATAAATTACTAAAAATGTATCATCAGATGCCTTGGCTCAGTACAGAGATGCACATTCTCCCTCTCACTCAGGCATAGATTTCAAAGCATCTCAATGCCTGTAATGCAAGTACGTCGACTGAAATGATAACAAATAAACAAGTCTGTCGACTGAAATTATAACAAATAAACAAGTCTATTGCCTGAAACGAACTGCTGAATCCAGTACACTTATGTACAAAAGCTAATCATTGCCTTGACATTTAATGGCAAGAAGGAGTAGAATACTATCTTAAAGAATGACATTTTGGTTATTTTCATAGTTAAAGATAGCATATTCTATACTGTCTTGGAATTCCATTGGGGCCATTATACTAGAGCACTATAGGGGGAAATATTTGGTTCACCCAAAAATGCCTTGTCATATAACTTAGCAGTGCATAGGGCCCGGGAATTTGTGATAGACACCTCTGGTGGAGATGTTTAAAAAGAACACAACAGCTCTAGTCAGACTTTCACAAATTGCACCTCTGGTCGTGTCTGTGTGCCCACGGTGCCCTGGCTGGATGCAAACCCTGCTGACAAATCAAAGCTGTCTTGTTGTAGATAGGCCTATCTTTCAACAAAGAATCCACTGAGAATGGAAAGGTGATCCTTGTTTCAGTTTTCATTTTCAGTTTTCAGTCCTTATTCTCAAACCACAGAGGGGTATTGCCAGTAGTGTCAACATCAACCAATGGAATAGGCTTTGATTTGCAAATCTCATGCTATTTTGCCCCACCTATATTACAATTTTGCCTGGAGCTATGTAAATTCAATGGGCAAGTTTAGATCTCCATAACATTTAATGGTTTAAAACTAGGGAAGACAGGAGAAGAGCTTCAATCAGCATTAGTGATGGGCCTACATGCCAAGGTGCGTTGCATAACTTGACAGTTGACCAGCTCTAAATGGTGCTCCATCCTGTGATTATAATCCAGAGATATAGAGTATTTCCAATAGCAATTTGGCACCACAGTGGCACCAGTCTCTATCAGCAGGCCAGGCAGGGCATAGCTAACCTACATAATGCAGCAGAAAGGTGTTGTTTGTTCAAGTTGAGCGTAGCATATATACCTGCAGCACTCCAGGAACAGGGTTGCTTACCCCTGCTTTAAGTTGTCGCTGGACAACATTGAGGAAATTTAGGGCACAAAGAAATGGCCATAAGTGATTTTTTGGGGTCCTTTTAAGTTTTATAGTTAATTTCCTGCAATTGTTTGTTCTACCATTCTAACTCTCAACAGTAAATTGACCCTGACTGAGTTCCCCAAAAAATATTTGTATTTGGAAATTGATCCATGGGCATAAAAAAGGGGGTTGCTCAACCATGATCTAGATAGCGCAAAAATAGCTTTCCAATACAAGAAAGCACAGATTATATTCTGGACTCCCAAAACTGCCATATGCTATATAGCCTAATAAAAAGACACCCGCGATGTCGAGGTCGTGCTATGGACAAGGACGCATGTGTGCGCTGCTGTGATATGCTTTTCACAAAATTATTATTATTATAGATATCCTATAAAAGGTTTAAATTGCCATTTTAAGCATTCTGTCGGCTAAAGGGCATGTAAAATCCAGGATTAGTTTTAACCGATTCACTCAGCTAATGCAGTGGCTAGCTGTAGAGGCCGATAGCTTCCTAGCTCTGACTGTAGGCTGATTATACAAGACAGATAAATTGTTTATGCGAACCGTAAAAAACGGGAGCCTATCAAACTGAATGCCAGGGCGTAAAAAACATTCTGCATCGAAATAGTTGAGCCGACGTCGAATTTGACATTCAGATACCATGTTGCTGCATTGTTTTATTTTGACAAGGAGATATTGAACAAAAGAGAAAATATCTTACCCGGGCCGCCATATTCGCGTTTGGTGGTGTTCAGAGGTGCAGCTCTGAATGGTAATTCATACGGCAGTCGGAAGCACTGCCAGTAGGACTGTATCCTACCTATCTAGCTACGCAGGAGGAACCAACGCTACACACACTGCACGACTGACGAGTACAACGCATTCAGTTTTGATTGGCCGAATTCAGAGGAAGCCCTCGATGGACGTTCTTCTTCCTCGTCAATGATCTCGTGCAATGAACGTTCCTCACGTTGCACGATTGATGGATAGGCTGGCAATCTTATGGAATGGCTTCCCTCCTGATCCCATGTGTGTGTCCCCTCCCACTCTCACACACTCTTATCCATGTAGCCTAACCTCTGTTTAATGTTGAGTATTCGCAATACAATTATTTTGTTATTAAACCAAGCTAAACGCCACATTGTATGTAGCCTAGCTTACCAGTAAATAATATGGGCTAACCAATTACGCACACAATATAGCTATTGGAGTTTATAGATTAACATTGTGATCTGCAATTGTGAGTAAGCAGCTAGAATCTAGATCCTAAACTGTGCTGGGTGTGTGGTATCTTGCGAAGGTCCTTTCAGGCCTGCAGACAGCGCCTCTACATTAGTCAGGACCAGGGACAGCGGCCCTCACACTAACAAATAGCTAGCTGCTCATTCAGCACCACCAACCGTGGACAGCTCATCCTAACCCTTCCACCACTTCAGAAAAGGCCATTCCGCACTGCAGTTTCCCACCCCGCTGCAGATTAGATGTTTGTTAGTGTGAAGGCCGCTGTCCCTGGTCCTGCCTACTGTAGAGGCTCTGTCTGCAGTGCTGAAAGGAGCGCCTTCGCAAGATACCACACACCCAGCACAGTTTAGGATCTAGATTCTAACAATGCGCACCCAGTGTTTTTAAGGGGGGTTCCCTTTGAGCGAGACAAGGCGCAAAATTGCTAATCTTAATCACATAGTAAATCGCTATTTGGAAGGCAAGGTGATTTGCCGATCTGTGATTCTCCGCAGTTCGACTGCAATCTCAAGTCAGCCTGCCATGGATAGTGGAGGCTACCTCAGCAGCCTCACAGCAGACATGGCTATAGTTTGGCAGACATATTAAGCGACCTAATCCTCTCTTATCCAACATTCCACCCAGCCAATCAGAGGGAACGGTGAAGCTATTTCCATTACGGTACTTAGATACAGTATCTATCCTCTCAGATCTCCAAGCTGCAGGTTGCTCAGCATTCCTGATGATGGGCCACAACTCTCTACTTCCTCGTTGTGGCTAGACTGGGTAGTGCAGGCTCATGGGAAGTTATGTTTACATTTTTTTACAGGGATGGCTTCCATGACCTACAGATGAAGGGAAGATGTTTCCCCTCATATTGTTTATACAATGCTTTATATGGCTAGGAGGTGGAAAGTATTTGGCCTGTCTGCAATATAGTTGTATAGTGTGTGGACAGGATTGGTGTATCCAATACAGTGAAAATTCCACCAAGTCTAAGATGGAGGTCTTACTTCCTCAATGTTCAACATTCATTCACACGATCAGACACAATGAAACAGAACATTTAATAAAGACTTGCAAATTTATTTTTTATATAAAGTAAATGTAACAGTTCATCAAATTCTTCTCACTCACATACATAGTCACACATCCACATACATTAGTCACAGATTGCCTCATCTTCCCTCTAATAACACTATTTTGACATGATTTGTTCAACAAAGTTGCACACAATATGATTCACAAATGAAAAGGGGAAAACATTTAATAACCCCATTAACTTTGTATTGTACAAACGTGTTGTCTTGTTTGTGTTGCAAGTGAAAACATGGCACATAGTTATGACTTAGTCAAAGAGAAGAGGATGCAAGGTGAACTTCACCCCTCTGTTCCATTCCAAACAGGCTGAGTTTCCCATTCCAAACTGGCTGGGTGTTCCATTCCAAACATTTGTTTCCTTTCCTCTGTTCTTTGCGACTTGCCCTTGCTGAGTTGAATGGACTGAATAGATGAAAACAAAATGGTGGAAACTCCACCTGGCAGTCACTATCTCTGTTGCTTTACACAATATATAAGTCCAAGTATAGAAGTTTCACTGCTTGTCATTTCCACTACATTTCTACTCATCAGTATTATTGGCCAGTTTACACATGTGCATTTTCATGGAAGGCCTATCGATAGAGTTTGCAAAATATCCAGATGTCAATATTTTACCATTTACTGTAACTATCTGAAATTGTAAAGATAATAATTACACACATTCAGATGTGGTTGGAGCTATAAACATTAATAGCAATGAAAAGTGAGCAATATTCAAATTTTCATTTACTAGCATCAATTTAGATGCAGCAAAACCTCAGTGAATTCTTTTATTTTCTTTTCAGTAACTATTTCAAGCACATGGAAGTGTAAATTACAGTATTGTATGAGAATAAGCACTGAACCCATACCACACAACTCGGTTCAACAGCAAAGAAAATGTCTTGATAATTATAATTCCAATTTTATCTGAAAGGTATACATCAGCTATCTACTGTTCAATCCCTCCCAAACACATCACACAGGAAGAACTGTTGGTAATATCAATGGAAGTTTCAATTGAGCGCTACGTAGCCAAGTCAGTGGAGATTCTGAAATGGACAGATAATTCATATTTCTCTTGTTACATGTTGCCATTGGTAGAACACAAGTCACTGGCTCTGTCATCTCCAACATACATACACAGTAATATAATAATAACTAATGAAATGTATAGGATGATTGCATGAAGAAGTCTTTCTTGTTCTGCATGATGATCCAAGACTTGCCTTGTTGTTTTTATAAATCATAATTTTCAGAACGATATGGCACAACCTTGCAGCAGGTGGGATTTCATCAAAATGAAGACTTAATCAGTAATCATGATTTCATAATTATTTAAGGTAAGGGCAGCATTGCAGAATACTGCTCTGTCTAAAATAATGTGGGGTATGTCTAAAATGGCATCCTATTCCCTATGTAGTACACTACTTTTGGCCATAGCAGCCCATTACATAGGAAATAAGGCGCCATTTAGGACTTTGTCGTGGTGTGCGAACACAAAGCAGCATGCTAGGAACCCATAGAAGCACACATGCATGTCAACACAAGTCGTTACATAAATAACCATCAGTGGGGAGGAAAGAGTCTCTTTATTAAGGGAGATGACTGAATGGAGAATCCATTTTGTTCTGACCTCAATGGAAACCAAGGAGGTGGACACATCATATGAAGTGCCACAATAATAGTCTCCTGTAGTTCTCGACTAGCGTTGTTTCAGTGCAATGGAAGTCAATCAACTCAGCAGTATGTTCTACTGGTATTCCATATCACTTTCTTTGACGAGGACTAGCCTCCTCTCCATACCAAAACACAAATCAGGACTTTGGTGGGTGATGAGGTTTGGTAATGTTACCCTCTTATCTGTAAATGGTGAAATAAAACCAGGCATGCTTGTTGTGGGAAGAAGTGCAATGTTGTGGGGGAAGACTTGGGCAGGGCTATTGTTGGTGGTGAGGTAGGGGGAATTGGCAATTGTGTGGGGGACATTAGGAAATCAAGACGTGTGAAGACGTGATGTCCTGAGTGGACACGTGATGACATGGGACGTGGTCTCATGCGTAGTGGAATCCTCATGTTTCTTGTTCCCCCACATTGCTTGTTGAATCCACACGGATCCTCTCTTTAGCTTTGCTTTTGGTTGCTTTGATGACTCTCTTATAGTTTATTAGTTTTTCCCCCCTAAGTATGTACAGTACATGAGCAGACTACTACAGTGAAGTTATCTGGTGTTTTCACTGTCTGTGTTAATATTTAGGGTCATTGAGGATGCCAATGCAGCTTAGAGAGTGGGAAAAGGGTTGCAGAGGCCTCACAACTTATGAAGTTCCTAAAGTGATTCTCTTGACTCTGAATCTGGACACAAAATGTATCTGTCTTTTACTCAGCCATTCTTCTTTTTACTCAAGTCATTGACATTTGATTACCTGTTTTGGGTTTATGAGGGGTCATCATTTTCTATCATTGTAATCTTGACAGGTTTGGCTGCTATTGAAGTAATATGTAATATGTGTCCAGCCCCAGACCACGCTGCATCTGTGTTATCAAATGTCCTGAAGGCAGTGTTTTAATGTTCACTCAACATAAAGGTTATCAGTAATTGTATCTGTGTGATTGTCTGTAAGTACTATAATGCCCAAATATTGTTAACATGATATATGACACCAGAGCCTCCTAATTGGTCATTATGGGCCTCCAGTTAAACCAATTTCCTCCTAATTGAAGATGGGAATACCAGACAACGGTCCTGTTTTTTCTGTAGTCGTGCGTGCCACCCTGACCCTATCCACATCCCACCCGTCCCACTTCTCCCCTGTTCCTCCCTTTACCATTCTCCCATGGTTCCTCTTATCGGTCGAGGCCTATCAACAACCTTGTCTTCTCTTCCTCCTTCTTGCTCTCGTTTTTGAGGTCGGCAAACACCTGGGTGAAGTAGTGTGGGTCGGAGTTGATCTTCAGCATCTTGCCACTCATGCGGTTGATGATTTCCAGGCAGCGATCCCAGAAGGCCTCCTTCTCAGCCTCAACCAGGAAGGGCTTGAGCGGGTAGGAGATCTCGTTGCCCATGTAGGAGTAGGACAGGTAGAGGCAGGTGAGCAGAGAGGCTTGCAGCTCCCGCTCGCTGGCCACCTCGGAGGAGACCACATCGCGGCACAGCATGTAGAGGAAGACCACGTTGGCTGGGGTGATGAAGCCCTGGTCCTGCCAGCCCTGGAGAAGGAGGGAGCGGTCCACGCTTCGCAACCACAGCACCGGGTCGGTAGGCGACAGACGCTTCAGCCGGTAGCAGCGCCGGCACAGGAACTCACCCAGGCTACGCATTAGCTCGCTGGTGGAGGCCTGGACAATCACCCGCTTGGGCGTGCCCGCGTTCGTTGCCTGGCCCCCCTTGGAACCAGTCAACGGGTTCTTCTTAGCGGTGGCAGCAACGTTGGAGACGGTCTTGGAGGTGGGGATGGTGGCAGCTATGGTGGGTTCCTGCGTGGTGAAAGAGGACAAGTTGGCGCAGGACTGGGATTTCTTCAGCTTCTGGCTGTTGGTGATGGTGTGCTCAGTGCTGACCTTCTGCCCGTCGTCTGGTGGGAGCTTTTTGGAACCTTTCCGTTTGGCCGATACCGCCACAATGCGTTTCCATGGCAACACACTTATGAGGGACTGGCGCTTGAGGCTCTTGGCGTCCTTGGAGTTTTTGCTGTTCTGGACTGCCGTGTAGTGGCCCACAGTGGCCGGGCCATCTTCGAACAGGGCCGCTTTCCGGTAGCTAGGGGAGAGGGACAGTACGGTACCCATGGTTCCTCTGGGAGAGAGAGTTATGGAGGGGAGGAAGAGTTGGCTCTCTTCTCTGGGGGATCTGATAAAAGTGTTTTTAACGGGAAGAACCAAAGATTCCTGTTCTCTGAGAAGAGAAATGATACCTGTCAATAAACAGACGAGAAAGTCAATTACAAAGTAGTATGCTACAGCTTTTTGTGCATGGTAAACATTTGGTACTTGGGTGAAAATTGTATTGAAAATCAGCTGTACATTGATTTCTGAATGCATTTCCAATGGTTAGTAAAACAACAACTGTGGATCTTGGAAAATGCTGGGGTAAAGTATTTTATGATCAAATTCCTTTACAGCTTGGTTTGAATGAATGAATGAGTTCCTTATATGTGTGTTAATTAAGCTATGAATAATTATCACGTTTATTAAATAGCCTATGTTTATAGGAGATTCATAGTTGCATGTTTTTTTTTGTTAGTCACAGATAAATGAATAGACCTTGGGCTATATAACACCTCTTAGACAGTTAATTCATAACGGCCAAATCTCGCAGCATTCGCTATACAGTTTTGATATAAGGATTTGTTACATCTTAATTTCAATCGTGATGTTAATATCATTTATAAAATGGATTATGCCCAATATCTCTAATTTCGAATGCAAATTCAAATTAATCTTACCAGGCCAAACATTAGATCGTTAATATGAATTTTATATAAGGTGTGAGATAAGGCAACGGAAGCATGATAAAGAAATGTGCGCAAGCATCCATTTTAGCTTCAAAATGGAAGCCTTGAATGAAAACACCATCCCCTTTAACACAATACAGCTTTGATAAGGATATAGATGTTATATTTGTTGATGTTACATATTTTTTATTTGTGATATTGATAAATGTTGTTTATTTATAACACATGACATGGAGATGTAGAAATGCAAGCAAAAAAATGCAAGCAAAAAACGGGCACTGTAATTTTAAAATGGTTCCATAATCGTGTCCAATAAAGACAAATACAGTGCAATGATAAAGAAACCGAATATACTGTATTGTTTATAGCATGTTGATTAAATCACTTGATAATGATGGTGACACAAACTGCAGAATAACAACTGCTCATAACGCCACCATGTCTTACCTTCAAATCAGTAGAGTCTTCTGGTATAATCCATACAGAATCACGGCCTGTATAACCTTTCCTTTTAGTACATTCTTGAGTATCTTGTTATGATTGTGATTAACCGTTAGGCCTAATAGTTTTTTTTCACACCGAGCTGCGGCCACTAGCACAAGCGCTGTCCACGGTCCTGGGGCATCGAGGGGGGAGCAATACAAGGCGCTACGGAACTGAAAGCTCTACGAATGAACGTTTCCCGGTACTTGTTGTGTCTATGTGCGGTGTCTCAATCTTCAGCTAAGAATAATGGAATATTCTCTTTCTCATAGAGGGTAATACCGGTACACAGCAGATGCGAAATGTATTGCCAACACTCGCTATTAGAATAAAAATGTATTCCATTGAAGAGCAAAAATCAATAGCACGGCTGTTATCTCAGTCCACGCGACGAAGCAGACAGAGGGGGGTATCTCTCTCAAACACGCCGTGGGGAAAGTCGAGAAAGAATAAAAGGAAGACGTAAACATAGAAAAGAAAACGATCAAATGTCTACTACAGCAAACCAGCATAAATCTCGACGCTTTGATGCAGGCATCTGCAGATATTCGGGTTGGCTGTGAAACTGATATGCAGCCATCCTATTGGTCCGCGCTGTATGCTGCTGTTTCTGCTATGTCGCTCTTGCAATAGTAGCGCTAGAGATGGTCTTGTCTGTGGATGTGTGGGTAGCCAACCGCTGGGTGCTCGGTCCATGGTGCTGAATCCGCTCTCCAGAGGTGCTTCACTCCACTGACAACCAATACAGCTACGCCATACAAACTAGTTGGATACACTCCTGTAAACTCAAACCTCATTGGCAGATCAAGATTTATCCGTTGGTCTATATCTTTTAGATAAACATGCATTTGTAACTGAATCTGATGGTGAAATTTTGCCTAGTGCATCTCTGATGGACAGTGTTTTTTTTTACAATGCTGAATAGCCTACACTTGGAATCGAGTGTTTAATCAAAATTATAATTTAGATATTGTCCCCATTACAAGAGAATAAAGAGCACCATACATCATAATTTAGGACATTAGCCTTTCCCTTTCATCTCTCCAATGCATGCTAAATTCTGGAATAATGTTTGGGTTCAATAGGGCAACTACCTCTAACTGCATGGTTGGGTGATAGACAAAATAAATGCTGGGTTAAAAACAATTGAACTTGGGTAAATATTCGACAAAACACATGTTGGGTTATTTTGAGCCAGCAGTTGGGTCAATTCACAATCCATTGCCAGAGCCAGGTTGGGTTGTTGATGATTGGTTATTCATCTATGACCAGAGGTTGGAAGTATTTTTGTTACATGGATTTGAAATACATATTTGAATTACTTCTGAGTATTTTGTATGTTGTATTACACTGGGCTGAAAAACAGTCCAGTGTATTTTGGAACAAGATACTTTTGAAAGCTGTAATGTGTATTTTCAAAATAAAAAATGCTTTTCTATACTATTTCTTTATAGTTGTTCACAATTGTGTGCCCCCCTTTCACTCTATATTGGTATCAAAATGCTAATGGAACTATGGTGTGATAAGAGCGTCTGCTAAATTAACTAAATGAAAATGTACAGTATATGTAATAATGAGTAATTGCAAAGCATTCTGAGTATTACTTTAATGAGCTCTGCCCTGAGCTCTGCCCTGAAACAAGGCCAATGAAAATACCCAGTGTGCTTTGCAGTTGTTCGTTTTCACATATACATTTTGGTAATTTTGGTAATTTAACAGATGTTCTTATCCAGAGTGTCAATGGTCACCAAAGGTAGATTTTTATTTTTATTATTATTTTGTATTTTATTTCGATACATTGGTCTTTAGGGTATTTTGTAGTTGTATTTTGTAAGTGAAATAGTAATTTATGCCCAACCCTGGCTATGATCCACAGGGTCAGATCAGAAGACTGGAGGCATAATGTTATGCACGTGAGTGAGGACCCAAAAGCGGTTTAACAAAAACAGAGTCCTTTAATGTCAAAACACAGGTAAGACATAGATCCTCTTCAAATGTATATGAAGGCAAAATAAACAACCCGCAGAGAGGGCGACAAATGAAACATAAAGTCCTTCTGAATATCACAGAGAGTTCCCCTTCTAGCAGCAGAGGAGAATAGCTGGGTTAGAGTCCCCTTCTAGCAGCAGAGGAGAATAGCTGGGTTGTAGAGGACAGAGGTACCTGATCACACGTAGCCTCAAATGAACAGGCAGATTCCGACAGGACAGGACAAGGTTGAAGCAAACAAGACGATAGTTTGGTTCTGGCATGAGAAACTCAAACGAGAATCTGACAAAGACAGAAGCAGGAACAGAGAGAGAAATAGAGACCTAATCAGAGGGAAAAAAGGGAACAGGTGGGAAAAGGGTGAACGAGGTAGTTAGAGAAGATGAGGAGCAGCTGGGGGAAGGAGGGGAAGAGAAGGTAACCTAATACGACCAGCAGAGGGAGACGGAGTGAAGAGAAAGAACAGGAACAAGACATAATATGACAATACATGACAGTACCCCCCCACTCACCGAGCGCCTCCTGGCGCACTCGAGGAGGAAACCTGGCGGCAACGGAGGAAATCATCGATCAGCGAACGGTCCAGCACGTCCCGAGAGGGAACCCAACTCCTTTCCTCAGGACCGTACCCCTCCCAATCCACTAGGTACTGATGCCCACGGCCCCGAGGACCCATGTCCAAAATCTTACGGACCCTGTAGATAGGTGCGCCCTCGACAAGGATGGGGGGGGGGTGGAAGACGAGCGGGGGCGCGAAGAACGGGCTTAACACAGGAGACATGGAAGACCGGGTGGACGCGACGAAGAAGAAGAAGAAGTCGCACTGCGACAGGATTAATGATCTGAGAAATACGGAACGGACCAATGAACCGCGGGGTCAACTTGCGAGAAGCTGTCTTAAGGGGAAGGTTCTGAGTGGAGAGCCAAACTCTCTGACCGCGACAATATCTAGGACTCTTAGTTCTACGCTTATTAGCGGCTCTCACAGTCTGCGCTCTATAACAGCAAAGTGCAGACCTGACCCTCTTCCAGGTGCGCTCGCAACGTTGGACAAAAGCCTGAGCGGAGGGGACGCTGGACTCGGCGAACTGAGACGAGAACAGCGGAGGCTGGTACCCGAGGCTACTCTGAAAAGGAGATAGTCCAGTCGCAGACGAAGGAAGCGAGTTGTGGGCGTATTCTGCCCAGGGGAGCTGTTCTGACCAAGACGCAGGGTTACGAAAAGAAAGACTGCGTAAGATGCGACCAATAGTCTGATTGGCCCATTCTGCTTGACCGTTAGACTGGGGGTGAAAGCCGGAAGAGAGACTGACGGAAGCCCCAATCAAACGGCAAAACTCCCTCCAAAATTGAGACGTGAATTGCGGACCCCTGTCCGAAACGACGTCTGACGGAAGGCCATGAATTCTGAAAACATTCTCGATGATGATTTGTGCCGTTTCTTTAGCCGAAGGGAGCTTAGCGAGGGGAATAAAATGAGCCGCCTTAGAGAACCTATCGACAACCGTAAGAATAACAGTCTTCCCCGCTGACGAAGGCAGTCCGGTGATAAAATCTAAGGCGATGTGAGACCACGGTCGAGAGGGAATGGGAAGCGGTCTGAGACGGCCGGCAGGAGGGGAGTTACCGGACTTAGTCTGCGCGCAGACCGAACAAGCAGCCACGAAACGACGCGTGTCATGCTCCCGGGTGGGCCACCAAAAACGCTGGCGAATGGAAGCAAGCGTACCCAGAACGCCGGGGTGGCCGGCTAACTTGGCAGAGTGAGCCCACTGAAGAACGGCCAGACGAGTAGGAACGGGAACGAAAAGAAGGTTCCTAGGACAGGCGCGCGGCGACGGAGTGTGAGTGAGTGCTTGCTTTACCTGCCTCTCAATTCCCCAGACAGTCAACCCGACAACACGCCCCTCAGGGAGAATCCCCTCGGGGTCAGTGGAGGCTACTGAAGAACTGAAGAGACGAGATAAAGCATCAGGCTTGGTGTTCTTAGAGCCCGGACGATAAGAAATCACAAACTCGAAACGAGCGAAAAACAGCGCCCAACGAGCCTGACGCGCATTAAGTCGTTTGGCAGAACGGATGTACTCAAGGTTCCTATGGTCAGTCCAAACGACAAAAGGAACGGTCGCCCCCTCCAACCACTGTCGCCATTCGCCTAGGGCTAAGCGGATGGCGAGCAGTTTGCGGTTTCCCACATCATAGTTACGTTCCGACGGCGACAGGCGATGAGAAAAATACGCGCAAGGGTGGACCTTGTCGTCAGAGAGGGAGCGCTGAGAAAGAATGGCTCCCACGCCCACCTCTGACGCGTCAACCTCGACAACGAACTGTCTAGAGACGTCAGGTGTAACAAGGATAGGTGCGGATGTAAAACGATTCTTGAGGAGATCAAAAGCCCCCTGGGCGGAAACGGACCACTTAAAGCATGTCTTGACAGAAGTAAGGGCTGTGAGAGGAGCTGCCACCTGACCGAAATTACGGATGAAACGACGATAGAAATTCGCGAAGCCGAGAAAGCGCTGCAGCTCGACGCGTGACTTAGGGACGGGCCAATCAATGACAGCTTGGACCTTAGCGGGATCCATCTTAATGCCTTCAGCGGAAATAACAGAACCGAGAAATGTGACGGAGGAGGCATGAAAAGTGCACTTCTCAGCCTTCACAAAAAGACAATTCTCTAAAAGGCGCTGGAGGACACGTCGAACGTGCTGAACATGAATCTGGAGTGACGGTGAAAAAAATCAGGATATCGTCAAGGTAAACGAAAACAAAGATGTTCAGCATGTCTCTCAGGACGTCATTGACTAATGCCTGAAAGACAGCTGGAGCGTTAGCGAGGCCGAAAGGAAGAACCCGGTATTCAAAGTGCCCTAACGGAGTGTTAAACGCCGTCTTCCACTCGTCCCCCTCCCTGATGCGCACGAGATGGTAAGCGTTACGAAGGTCCAACTTAGTGAAAAACCTGGCTCCCTGCAGGATCTCGAAGGCTGAAGACATTAGAGGAAGCGGATAACGATTCTTCACTGTTATGTCATTCAGCCCTCGATAATCTATGCAGGGGCGCAGGGACCCGTCCTTCTTCTTAACAAAAAAAAACCCCGCTCCGGCGGGAGAGGAGGGGGGGACTATGGTACCGGCGTCAAGAGCTACAGACAAATAATCTTCGAGCGCCTTACGTTCGGGAGCCGACAGAGAGTATAGTCTACCCCGGGGGGGAGTGGTTCCCGGAAGGAGATCAATACTACAATCATACGACCGGTGTGGAGGAAGAGAGGTGGCCCTGGACCGACTGAACACCGTGCGCAGATCGTGATATTCCTCCGGCACCCCTGTCAAATCACCAGGCTCCTCCTGTGAAGAAGAGACAGAGGAAACAGGAGGGATAGCAGACATTAAACATTTCACATGACAAGAGACGTTCCAGGAGAGGATAGAATTACTAGACCAATTAATAGAAGGATTATGACAAACTAGCCAGGGATGGCCCAAAACAACAGGTGTAAAAGGTGAACGAAAAATTAGGTAGCGTCTCACGCTGAATCCTGGGGAGAGGACTACCATCCAAAGCGAACAAGGCCGTGGGCTTCCTTAACTGTCTGAGAGGAATGTCATGTTCCCGAGCCCAGGTCTCGTCCATAAAACAGCCCTCCGCCCCAGAGTCTATCAAAGCACTGCAGGAAGCTGACGAACCGGTCCAGCGTAGATGGACCGACAAGGTAGTGCAGGATCTTGAAGGAGAGACCAGAGTAGAAGCGCTCACCAGTAGCCCTCCGCTTACTGATGAGCTCTGGCTTTTACTGGACATGAAGTGACAAAATGACCAGCGGAACCGCAATAGAGACAGAGGCGATTGGTGATTCTCTGTTCCCTCTCCTTAGTTGAGATGTGGATACCCCCCAGCTGCATAGGCTCAGCACCCGAGCCGGCGGAGGAAGATGGTAGTGATGCGGAGAGGGGGGCAACGGTGAACGCGAGCTCCTTTCCACGAGCTCGGTGACGAAGATCAACCCGTCGCTCTATGCGAATAGCGAGTTCAATCAAGGAATCCACGCTGGAAGGAACCTCCCGGGAGAGAATCTCATCCTTTACCTCCGCGCGGAGACCCTCCAGAAAACGAGCGAGCAAAGCCGGCTCGTTCCAGTCACTGGAGGCAGCAAGAGTGCGAAACTCAACAGAGTAATCTGTTATGGATCGATTACCTTGACATAGGGAAGACAGGACCCTGGAAGCCTCCTCCCTAAAAACAGAACGATCAAAAACCTGTATCATCTCCTCCTTAAAGTCCTGATACAGGTTAGTACACTCAGCCCTCGCCTCCCAGATTGCCGTGCCCCACTCACGAGCCCGTCCAGTAAGGAGAGATATGACGTAGGCGATACGAGCTGTGCTCCTGGAGTAAGTGTTGGGCTGGAGAGAAAACACAATATCACACTGGGTGAGGAACGAGCGGCATTCAGTGGGCTCCCCAGAGTAACACGGCGGGTTATTGATTCTGGGCTCCGGAGATTCGAAAGCCCTGGAAGTGGCCGGTGGATCGAGGCGGAGATGGTGAATCTGTTCTGTGAGGTTGCAGACTTGGGCGGCCAGGGTCTCAACGGCATGTTGAGCAGCAGACAATTCCTGCTCGTGTCTGCCTAGCATCGCTCCCTGGATCTCGACGGCTGAGTGGGGAGAATCCGAAGTCGCTGGGTCCATTCTTGGTCAGATTCTTCTGTTATGCACGTGAGTGAGGACCCAAAAGCGGTTTAACAAAAACAGAGTCCTTTAATGTCAAAACACAGGTAAGACATAGATCCTCTTCAAATGTATGTGAAGGCAAAATAAACAACCCGCAGAGAGGGCGACAAATGAAACATAAAGTCCTTCTGAATATCACAGAGAGTTCCCCTTCTAGCAGCAGAGGAGAATAGCTGGGTTAGAGTCCCCTTCTAGCAGCAGAGGAGAATAGCTGGGTTGTAGAGGACAGAGGTACCTGATCACACGTAGCCTCAAATGAACAGGCAGATTCCGACAGGACAGGACAAGGTTGAAGCAAACAAGACGATAGTTTGGTTCTGGCATGAGAAACTCAAACGAGAATCTGACAAAGACAGAAGCAGGAACAGAGAGAGAAATAGAGACCTAATCAGAGGGAAAAAAGGGAACAGGTGGGAAAAGGGTGAACGAGGTAGTTAGAGAAGATGAGGAGCAGCTGGGGGAAGGAGGGGAAGAGAAGGTAACCTAATACGACCAGCAGAGGGAGACGGAGTGAAGAGAAAGAACAGGAACAAGACATAATATGACAATACATGACAGTACCCCCCCACTCACCGAGCGCCTCCTGGCGCACTCGAGGAGGAAACCTGGCGGCAACGGAGGAAATCATCGATCAGCGAACGGTCCAGCACGTCCCGAGAGGGAACCCAACTCCTTTCCTCAGGACCGTACCCCTCCCAATCCACTAGGTACTGATGCCCACGGCCCCGAGGACGCATGTCCAAAATCTTACGGACCCTGTAGATAGGTGCGCCCTCGACAAGGATGGGGGGGGGGTGGAAGACGAGCGGGGGCGCGAAGAACGGGCTTAACACAGGAGACATGGAAGACCGGGTGGACGCGACAAAGATATCGCGGAAGAAGAAGTCGCACTGCGACAGGATTAATGATCTGAGAAATACGGAACGGACCAATGAACCGCGGGGTCAACTTGCGAGAAGCTGTCTTAAGGGGAAGGTTCTGAGTGGAGAGCCAAACTCTCTGACCGCGACAATATCTAGGACTCTTAGTTCTACGCTTATTAGCGGCTCTCACAGTCTGCGCTCTATAACAGCAAAGTGCAGACCTGACCCTCTTCCAGGTGCGCTCGCAACGTTGGACAAAAGCCTGAGCGGAGGGGACGCTGGACTCGGCGAACTGAGACGAGAACAGCGGAGGCTGGTACCCGAGGCTACTCTGAAAAGGAGATAGTCCAGTCGCAGACGAAGGAAGCGAGTTGTGGGCGTATTCTGCCCAGGGGAGCTGTTCTGACCAAGACGCAGGGTTACGAAAAGAAAGACTGCGTAAGATGCGACCAATAGTCTGATTGGCCCGTTCTGCTTGACCGTTAGACTGGGGGTGAAAGCCGGAAGAGAGACTGACGGAAGCCCCAATCAAACGGCAAAACTCCCTCCAAAATTGAGACGTGAATTGCGGACCCCTGTCCGAAACGACGTCTGACGGAAGGCCATGAATTCTGAAAACATTCTCGATGATGATTTGTGCCGTTTCTTTAGCCGAAGGGAGCTTAGCGAGGGGAATAAAATGAGCCGCCTTAGAGAACCTATCGACAACCGTAAGAATAACAGTCTTCCCCGCTGACGAAGGCAGTCCGGTGATAAAATCTAAGGCGATGTGAGACCACGGTCGAGAGGGAATGGGAAGCGGTCTGAGACGGCCGGCAGGAGGGGAGTTACCGGACTTAGTCTGCGCGCAGACCGAACAAGCAGCCACGAAACGACGCGTGTCATGCTCCCGGGTGGGCCACCAAAAACGCTGGCGAATGGAAGCAAGCGTACCCCGAACGCTGGGGTGGCCGGCTAACTTGGCAGAGTGAGCCCACTGAAGAACGGCCAGACGAGTAGGAACGGGAACGAAAAGAAGGTTCCTAGGACAGGCGCGCGGCGACGGAGTGTGAGTGAGTGCTTGCTTTACCTGCCTCTCAATTCCCCAGACAGTCAACCCGACAACACGCCCCTCAGGGAGAATCCCCTCGGGGTCAGTGGAGGCTACTGAAGAACTGAAGAGACGAGATAAAGCATCAGGCTTGGTGTTCTTAGAGCCCGGACGATAAGAAATCACAAACTCGAAACGAGCGAAAAACAGCGCCCAACGAGCCTGACGCGCATTAAGTCGTTTGGCAGAACGGATGTACTCAAGGTTCCTATGGTCAGTCCAAACGACAAAAGGAACGGTCGCCCCCTCCAACCACTGTCGCCATTCGCCTAGGGCTAAGCGGATGGCGAGCAGTTTGCGGTTTCCCACATCATAGTTACGTTCCGACGGCGACAGGCGATGAGAAAAATACGCGCAAGGGTGGACCTTGTCGTCAGAGAGGGAGCGCTGAGAAAGAATGGCTCCCACGCCCACCTCTGACGCGTCAACCTCGACAACGAACTGTCTAGAGACGTCAGGTGTAACAAGGATAGGTGCGGATGTAAAACGATTCTTGAGGAGATCAAAAGCCCCCTGGGCGGAAACGGACCACTTAAAGCACGTCTTGACAGAAGTAAGGGCTGTGAGAGGAGCTGCCACCTGACCGAAATTACGGATGAAACGACGATAGAAATTCGCGAAGCCGAGAAAGCGCTGCAGCTCGACGCGTGACTTAGGGACGGGCCAATCAATGACAGCTTGGACCTTAGCGGGATCCATCTTAATGCCTTCAGCGGAAATAACAGAACCGAGAAATGTGACGGAGGAGGCATGAAAAGTGCACTTCTCAGCCTTCACAAAAAGACAATTCTCTAAAAGGCGCTGGAGGACACGTCGAACGTGCTGAACATGAATCTGGAGTGACGGTGAAAAAAATCAGGATATCGTCAAGGTAAACGAAAACAAAGATGTTCAGCATGTCTCTCAGGACGTCATTGACTAATGCCTGAAAGACAGCTGGAGCGTTAGCGAGGCCGAAAGGAAGAACCCGGTATTCAAAGTGCCCTAACGGAGTGTTAAACGCCGTCTTCCACTCGTCCCCCTCCCTGATGCGCACGAGATGGTAAGCGTTACGAAGGTCCAACTTAGTGAAAAACCTGGCTCCCTGCAGGATCTCGAAGGCTGAAGACATAAGAGGAAGCGGATAACGATTCTTCACTGTTATGTCATTCAGCCCTCGATAATCTATGCAGGGGCGCAGGGACCCGTCCTTCTTCTTAACAAAAAAAAACCCCGCTCCGGCGGGAGAGGAGGAGGGGACTATGGTACCGGCGTCAAGAGCTACAGACAAATAATCTTCGAGCGCCTTACGTTCGGGAGCCGACAGAGAGTATAGTCTACCCCGGGGGGGAGTGGTTCCCGGAAGGAGATCAATACTACAATCATACGACCGGTGTGGAGGAAGAGAGGTGGCCCTGGACCGACTGAACACCGTGCGCAGATCGTGATATTCCTCCGGCACCCCTGTCAAATCACCAGGCTCCTCCTGTGAAGAAGAGACAGAGGAAACAGGAGGGATAGCAGACATTAAACATTTCACATGACAAGAGACGTTCCAGGAGAGGATAGAATTACTAGACCAATTAATAGAAGGATTATGACAAACTAGCCAGGGATGGCCCAAAACAACAGGTGTAAAAGGTGAACGAAAAATTAGGTAGCGTCTCACGCTGAATCCTGGGGAGAGGACTACCATCCAAAGCGAACAAGGCCGTGGGCTTCCTTAACTGTCTGAGAGGAATGTCATGTTCCCGAGCCCAGGTCTCGTCCATAAAACAGCCCTCCGCCCCAGAGTCTATCAAAGCACTGCAGGAAGCTGACGAACCGGTCCAGCGTAGATGGACCGACAAGGTAGTGCAGGATCTTGAAGGAGAGACCAGAGTAGAAGCGCTCACCAGTAGCCCTCCGCTTACTGATGAGCTCTGGCTTTTACTGGACATGAAGTGACAAAATGACCAGCGGAACCGCAATAGAGACAGAGGCGATTGGTGATTCTCTGTTCCCTCTCCTTAGTTGAGATGTGGATACCCCCCAGCTGCATAGGCTCAGCACCCGAGCCGGCGGAGGAAGATGGTAGTGATGCGGAGAGGGGGGCAACGGTGAACGCGAGCTCCTTTCCACGAGCTCGGTGACGAAGATCAACCCGTCGCTCTATGCGAATAGCGAGTTCAATCAAGGAATCCACGCTGGAAGGAACCTCCCGGGAGAGAATCTCATCCTTTACCTCCGCGCGGAGACCCTCCAGAAAACGAGCGAGCAAAGCCGGCTCGTTCCAGTCACTGGAGGCAGCAAGAGTGCGAAACTCAACAGAGTAATCTGTTATGGATCGATTACCTTGACATAGGGAAGACAGGACCCTGGAAGCCTCCTCCCCAAAAACAGAACGATCAAAAACCTGTATCATCTCCTCCTTAAAGTCCTGATACAGGTTAGTACACTCAGCCCTCGCCTCCCAGATTGCCGTGCCCCACTCACGAGCCCGTCCAGTAAGGAGAGATATGACGTAGGCGATACGAGCTGTGCTCCTGGAGTAAGTGTTGGGCTGGAGAGAAAACACAATATCACACTGGGTGAGGAACGAGCGGCATTCAGTGGGCTCCCCAGAGTAACACGGCGGGTTATTGATTCTGGGCTCCGGAGATTCGAAAGCCCTGGAAGTGGCCGGTGGATCGAGGCGGAGATGGTGAATCTGTTCTGTGAGGTTGCAGACTTGGGCGGCCAGGGTCTCAACGGCATGTTGAGCAGCAGACAATTCCTGCTCGTGTCTGCCTAGCATCGCTCCCTGGATCTCGACGGCTGAGTGGGGAGAATCCGAAGTCGCTGGGTCCATTCTTGGTCAGATTCTTCTGTTATGCACGTGAGTGAGGACCCAAAAGCGGTTTAACAAAAACAGAGTCCTTTAATGTCAAAACACAGGTAAGACATAGATCCTCTTCAAATGTATATGAAGGCAAAATAAACAACCCGCAGAGAGGGCGACAAATGAAACATAAAGTCCTTCTGAATATCACAGAGAGTTCCCCTTCTAGCAGCAGAGGAGAATAGCTGGGTTAGAGTCCCCTTCTAGCAGCAGAGGAGAATAGCTGGGTTGTAGAGGACAGAGGTACCTGATCACACGTAGCCTCAAATGAACAGGCAGATTCCGACAGGACAGGACAAGGTTGAAGCAAACAAGACGATAGTTTGGTTCTGGCATGAGAAACTCAAACGAGAATCTGACAAAGACAGAAGCAGGAACAGAGAGAGAAATAGAGACCTAATCAGAGGGAAAAAAGGGAACAGGTGGGAAAGGGTGAACGAGGTAGTTAGAGAAGATGAGGAGCAGCTGGGGGAAGGAGGGGAAGAGAAGGTAACCTAATACGACCAGCAGAGGGAGACGGAGTGAAGAGAAAGAACAGGAACAAGACATAATATGACAATACATGACACATAATTGTAATTTGTGCCCATCCCTGGCTACAATCCACCTGGTCAGATCAGAAGACTGGAGGCGTGGCTTAGTAGGGGCATGGCTTTCAGAATGTTATTCTTGGCCATCAGTGAAAGAAAATGTCATTTCGGTTTCAGATGAGGTGACATCTAGGCTAATGCCCCAGTCGAGGGCGTTAGCAACATGAATAATCTACTACTGTACACAAATACTGCATTCATGAACAAGTGGGAAGTGAACTTTACCACATATGACTGGGAAAATTCCACTTGAACTGGTAATTACTAGTGGGAAATTCGTCGTCATCATCTTGAGCTCCCACTTATTCCACATGCTGACCTCTGACATCACCTAAGGAAATTACCTCGATAACAGCATTTTCGACAGTTATATGCAACAACAAAGCATTATTTATAAAAAGCTATCTATTAATATGGTTTTTGAATACTATAATTTGTTTACAAGCTTGATAGCTGTACTTTTAATTCATGGTTTAAGCAGATGTTAGCCATTAGCGAATCTGTGTTTCTCAACAAGTTCAAAAGCACGTGAATGCATCCAACTGGTATTTATGACTTCACAACTGGTAAATTCCCACCTCCCACTTGGTTATGAACGCAGAGTAAGCATAAACAGCAATTGTCATTTTCCCAATCTTACTCCATGGACATCAGCAATGTGCAATGTTTTATGCTCTGTTGTTGTGTATATTGTTCCCCATTTGTTGTTTGTTGTTGTTCTTGTTGTTGCTTTTGCAAAACCAATTTTGTTTTCTTCAAGTAGTGTGAAAGTAATTATTTTTGTATCAATGCAGCTTCACTTACATTTATCCACCCCCGCACATGACAAAGATTTCAGATCAAGGGCCTGATTACCTGCATGTCCACCTATGTTATTTACATGTTGAAATGTCCTTGTGGTCTGTCTTACATAGGTAAAACCCGTAGAAGCCTTAAGACACGGATCAGTGAGCACCGCAGCACTATACGGACAGGTGAGACAAAAAATCTGGTTGCTGCTCATTTTGTACAAGGTGGACATCCTATTAGTTCTCTGAGATACATTGGAATAGAAATGGTCAAGATGTCACGTAGGGGAGAGGACATTGAGAGGAAACTTCTTCAAAGGGAATCTTTCTGGATCCACATGCCTAATATATTGTCTCCTCTTGGCCTTAATGAGGAGTCTGACTTGAAACCGTTTTTATAGTTTCAGTATTTCCAAATTATGTTTGTTTTTCATCCTAATTTAATATTGTATGTGTATGTTTATTACTGTAATGAACATATATTTTGATACATTGAATGTTAATTTTGTGAAACTATGTTATATATTTTTTACCTCCTGTTTCAGGAAGTGCTGTCACTGAGTACTGCCCCTATATATAGGACCTTCCTCGAACAACCATTTCAGTAAAGGGTGCAACAAGTCCAAGTAACAGATTGGATTAATAAACCAAATTATGTTATTTGTATTTGAGTAAGATACAAGTAATGAATCAATTAATGAAGATGCAAAAACATAGATGTTGAAACAAACAATTAAAAAAATTGTGCGGGGAAATTTCATTATGATGGGCGTGGTTTTGGTTTAACACTGGTTATTAACACCAACACAGGTTATTTTACACCAATGAATGTTCATTTAACAGTTATAGAGTTAATTTAACACCTGAATCAACACTATAAATGTTACACTGAAAAATCAACACTAGGAATACTAGCCAATTTACTTTATACCATATCCATTTTTGGATACTCAAACTAGACACTCTAATGTACTTGTCCTCTTGCTCAGTTGTGCACCGGGGCCTCCCACTCCTCTTTCTATTCTGATTAGAGACAGTTTGCGCTGTTCTGTGAAGGGAGTAGTAGACAGCATTGTACGATATCTTCAGTTTCTTGGCAATTTCTCACATGGAATAGCCTTCATTTCCCAGAACAAGAATAGACTGATGAGTTTAAGAAGAAAGTGCTTTGTTTCTGACCATTTTGAGCCTGTAATTGAACCCACAAATGCTGATGCTCCAGATATTCAACTAGTCTGAATAAGGCCAGTTTTATTGTTTCTTTAATCAGAACAACACATTTCAGCTGTGCTAACATAATTGCAAAAGGGTTTTCTAATGATCAATTATCCTTTTAAAATTATAAACTTGGATTAGCTAACACAACGTGCCATTGGAACACAGGAGTGATGGTTGCTGATGTGCCTATATAGGTATTCCATAAAAAATCTGCCATTTCCAGCTACAATAGTCACTTACAACATTAACAATGTATTTCTGATCAATTTTATGTTATTTTAATGGACAAAGAATGATATTTTCTTTCAAAAACAAGGACATTTCGAAGTGACCCCAAACTTTTGAACGGTAGTGTATATTCTTATTCCATCCCTTAACTTAGATTTGTGTGTATTAGGTAGTTGTTGTGGAATTGTTAGATTACTTGTTAGATATTACTGCACTGTCGGAACTAGGAGCACAACTATTTCGCTACACTCGCAATAACATCTGCTAACCATGTGTACGTGACCAATAAAATTTGATTTGATACGAATGCCAAAAAGAACATGCAAAATAGGTGGGGCTCAAGCTAAATGCCCCACCTGCTCTGAATGACAGGTCACCATTTGATATTGGAGTTAAGAAACATGTTTATTTAGACATTATAAATAAAAATATATATAAACAATGGCATGTTGACACTGTCATGTTGATCTGAGCCTTGCTGTAGGAAAACCACAACAGGGTTGGCCTTTCGGCTGTCACAGATGCACCTCCCACGACTTCACTCATTGCTTTTCATCTACAGGTGGTAACCTTACAACACAAATGCACAGTAAAATACAATAAAATATATAACATTTAAACCTAACCTCTCAACCGAAATTCTCAATAAAATAAACCTCACTAAGGGTCCACTGGGAAACAGGGGTGGTTCCTATGCTTTACACATGCAGGGAGTTGTCCATAGCCCAGATCGAGGAGAACCTGTGTTGAGAGGTTACATTTGTATTTTATTTTAGGGAGATAACTAGCCTCGTGAAACCAGTCTGCTACCCTAGAAGACAACATTAGTGGGCACTAGGCACGGTTCCTTCTCTGTCTGTGAAACACAGGCTACATACTCCAGTCCAGTAGGTGGCGGCAACCGCCATTTATAACTTCAAGGGAAAAGAAGAGGAATGTTGATTGACAGACCGGAAACAAGCCGTCTTGAGAGGAGGCAAGATGGCAGCCCCGGCAGTGGCTGAGTTTCAAAGAGCCCAGTCTCTTCTCAGTTCAAACCGGAATGCATCTATCGATATTTTACATTCGATAGGTAAGTATATAGCTATAACATAACTTGTAGTATCCACGTGTCTTGGACGTGTAGATTATCGCTAAAAGAGTCCCTGTCCATGGGTTAGAGAAGTTAGCTAGCTAACTTAGCTAGTAACTTAGTAGCTTGCTAGCTACCGTACTTTAGCTCAATGACGTACCGGGCTGTGAGTCAGCAGCAGTGACACCGGTAGCTAGCATGCTGTGCAGTTGGCTAACTATTTTGCTTGCGTATATAATTAATAGTGAATGGTAATAATACTAATAATACTAAATGGTAGAAGATTCCGACACAGACAGAAGTGATTCCAACCGTATACCCATCGACGCAACATCGCGGGACTTTCGGGAACGCTTGCGAAGCAGACTCAACAGACCAGACCGGGATTTGTGGTGAGAATAGGGACGGACGCCTGCTACACAGACCCCGTGGGCTAGTGGTCACCAACCTCAAGATCACTTTCTGAGTCAAATTTCAAGCCGAGATTTACCGCTCAGATTTTTTTTTAACATTACTTCTTTAAAAAACGTGAGCTTATGCAAAATTAACCTATTAAAACAGCACTGTAGTAATAAGTTGAGTATGTACCGTTTTTATATAAATATACATCTACCCAATTAGGAATCTCTATTTTCTACCATGGTTTTTGCTTAACTATGTGCAGTAGGCTATAGGACCTATACCTTATCACCGCATATTGGCTTTACTTGAATTGCCCTGTTATTTTTCTCAGAACAGTTAAAAAATAATAATAATAATCGAGGTAGGCTATATGATCACACTGGCAATAGATCAGTTGTATTTCTCCTGATGCACAGCTGAGTGAGCATACATTTAAGTAATGACCTTTTTTTCTATTTTACTGGGCTGATGGTGCCTGTTTCTGATGGTCAGTCTCAGCGCCGGGAGAGGGAAACAGAGTGATGGTCCGCCTCAACATCCTTCCGCTCTCCATTGACACTGACCAAAAAGGGTCACTGTCTTCCTGCTGATGGCTAAACTCGAGTCGCACCGCACAAATTCATGTTACTCGCACAAATTAATGTTGTTACTCCTATGACCAGAGACAGTAAAATATTCCTTGATATTAAAAAATACTTAGGCTTGCATTATTATTAGGGGCTTATCGAGACACTTTCATACTCATTCATTGCAGCTGCAGTGCTGGTTGTAGTGCAAATGGAAGTAGGGAGAATGCACATTTTATGGCTTATAAAAGTGTTGAATCGAAAGTGTTGACAGTGCTTAGTAAAAACTTAAACATGAACTCACTCTTAGCAGTATTTGTTGACAATCTCTCTAGTCATGCTTTTGAAATCTCACAGTATCAACTCTGTTGTAGCTTTCTTTAATGCCTGCTATGTTACTGCAAACCTGGTTAGCTGAGCCATCCGATTGGCCAGTGGTAGGCCTATAGGGCAGTTACTTTATTTGCTCCCCCTGGGCCTGCCATGAAGGCAGAGTTTGTACCTTCAGACTGGAGAATGACCAATATACAAAGTGTTGGGGCTCAAGTAGGTGGATATTCAATATCATTATATTTCAAATTTGGATGACAACATTTCCCAGAGACAGCCATGTACAGTGCATTCAGAAAGTATTCAGACCCCTTCTCTTTTTCCACATTTTGTTACCTTAAAGCCATATTATACCGTTCATTAAATGAATGTACACACAATAAATTAAATAGCTACACACAATACCCCATAATTACAAAGCAATAACAGGTTTTTGGAAATTTTTGCACATTTTTAACAAATACAAAAACATACCTTTATTTACATAAGTATTCAGACCCTTTGCTATGAGGCTTGAAATTGAGCTCAGGTGCATCCTGTTTCCATTGATCATTGATGTTTCTACAACTTGATTGGAGTGGTAAATTAAATTGATTGGACATGATTTGGAAAGGCACACACCTGTCTATATAAGGTCCCACAGTTTATATTGCATGTCAGAGCAAAATCCAAGCCATGAGGTCAAAGGAATTGTTCGCAGACCTCTGAGACAGGGTTGTGTCAAGGCAAAGATCTGGGGAAGGGTACCAAAACATTTCTGCAGCATTGAGCATCCCCAAGAACACAGTGGCCTCAATCATTCTTAAATGGAAGAAGTTTGGAAGGACAGTGCCTTCCTAGAGCTAGCCAAACTGCGCAATCGGGGGAGAAGGGCCTTGGTCAGGAAGGTGACAGAGCTCCACAGTTCTTCTGTGGAGATGGGAGAAGCTCCAAGAAGGACAACCTTCTCTACAGCACTCCACCAATCAGTGGCCAGACGGAAGCCACTCCTCAGTAAAAGGCACATGACAGCCCGCTTGGAGTTTGCCAAAAGGTACCTAAAGGACTTTCAGCCCATGAAAAACAAGATTCTCTGCTCTGATGAAACCAATATTGAACTATTTGGCCTGAATGTCAAGCGTCAAATCTGGAGTATAGACAGATTATTTCACTTAAAATTAACTATCATAATTCCAGTGGGTCAGAAGTTTACATACACTAAATTGATTGTGCCTTTAAACAGCTTGGAAAATTCCAGAAAATGATGTCATGGATTTAGAAGCTTCTGATAGGCTAATTGACCATTTGAGTCAATTGGAGGTGTACCTGTGGATGTATTTCAAGGCCTACCTTCAAACTCAGTGCCTCTTTGCTTGACGTCATGGGAAAATCAAAATAAATCAGCCAAGACCTCAGAAAAAAATTGTAGACCTCCACAAGTCTGGTTCATCCTTGGAAGTAATTTCCAAATGCCTGAAGGTACCACGTTCACCTGGACAAACAATGGCACGCAAGTATAAACACCATGGGACCACGCAGCCGTCATACCGCTCAGGAAGAACACACGTTCTGTCTACTAGAGATGAACGTACTTTGGTGCGAAAAGTGCAAATCAATCCCAGAACAACAGCAAAGGACCTTGTGAAGATGCTGGAGGAAACGGGTACAAAAGTATCTATATCCACAGTAAAACGAGTCCTATATCAACATAACCTGAAAGGCCGCTCAGCAAGGAAGAAGCCACTGCTCCAAAACCGCCATTAAAAAAGCCAGACTACGGTTTGCAACTGCTCATGGGGACAAAGATTGTACTTTTTTAAGAAATGTCCTCTGGTCTGATGAAACAAAAATAGAACTCTTTGGCCATAATGACCATCGTTATATTTGGAGGAAAAAGGGGGGGCTTGCAAGCTGAAAAACACCATCCCAACCGTGAAGCACGGGGGGTGGTAGCATCATGTTGTGGGGGTGCTTTGCTGCAGGAGGGACTGGTGCACGTCACAAAATAGATTGCATCATGAGGTAGGAAAATTTGGTGGATATATTAAAGCAACATCTCAAGACATCAGTCAGGAAGTTAAAGCTTGGTTGCAAATGGGTCTTCCAAATAGAGAATGATCCAAGCATACTTCCAAAGTTGTTGCAAATGGCTAAGGACAACAAAGTCAAGGTATTGGAGTGGCCATCACAAAGCCCTGACCTCAGTCCTTTAGAAAATTTGTGGGCAGAACTGAAAAAGCGTGTGCGAGCAAGGAGGCCTACAAACCTGACTCAGTTACACCAGCTCTGTCAGGAGGAATGGGACAAAATTCACCCAACTTATTGTGGGAAGCTTGTCGAAGGCTTCCTGAAACATTTGACCCAAGTTAAACAATTTAAAGGCAATGCTACCAAATACTAATTGAGTGCATGTAAACTTCTGATCCACTGGGAATGTGATGAAAGAAATAAAAGCTGAAAGAAATAATTCTCAATACTATTATTCTGACATTTCACGGTCTTAAAATAAGGTGGTGATCCGAACTGACTTAATTGAGACAGGTTCTTTTTTACTTGGATTAAATGTCAGGAATTGTAAACTTCCGACTTCAACTGTAACCTTTTTAACTATGCAAGTCAGTTATGAACAAATTCTTATTTGCAATAACGGCCTACCCCGGCCAAACACTAACCTGGGCCAATTGTGTGCCGCCCTATGGGACTCCCAATCACGGCTGGTAGTGATGCCTCAAGCACTGAGTTGCAGTGCCTTAGACTGCTGCTCCACTCTGGAGCCCATGGGAGAAACTCCCCAAATGTAGGTGTGCCAAGCTTGTAGTGTCATACCCAAGAAGACTCGAGGCTGTAATCGCAGCTAAAGGTGCCTCAACTGAGTAAAGGGTTCTGAATACCTATGTAATTGTGATATTTCAGTTTTGTTTTAGTTTTTTCAAACATTTATGAAAACCCGTTTTTGCTTTGTCATTGTGGAGTATTGTGTGTTGATTTGAGGGGGGGCGACAATTTAATCAATTTGAGAATAAGCCTGTAACGTAGCAAAATATGGAAAAAGTCAGTGTCTCCAATCTGTCTTTTAGTTATCAAAATTCTCAACTTAATTTAATGTACCAGCGGAGAACTTTGGCCATATCCTTGTCAGTGCCACTTTTGTTTGTTTTTGGACAGTAATTTGTTTCCAAGTTAGATGGATGTCATATTACACATTTTTCCAGTTAAGTGTTGTAGAATTGCATGAAATGTGTTTATAAATGGCCAACGTTTTCCTGTGTGAAGAAATGTAGGCTCAGATATATCCTATAGTCTAGGCCTACACTAAGCAACTACAAGTAACTTGAGTTGCGTTCTCATGCAAATCAAGACAGCTTACAACTAAGTCTTCAATAAAACTCAAAAGGCGTGACTTTTCTTGAATTAATATATTGAAAACGTTTGAAACTGCAAAATACAGAAAATAATATACTTTAGTATTCAATTCACACCGACATACTGTAGCTGTACATTATACATTTGAAGTTGCATAAATACAAAGCACGTGCTAAGGTACCATGCATCTGGCATGATGCCAAACCATATAGCTAATTGTTACTCATATGGTAATTGGCTAACTCCTTTCATTACTCTAATAATGTACAACCATCTATGTAGAATAACAAAGCATATTACACTAGAAACAGTAACAAAACTACAGTATTGTATATTTTACATGTTTGCATGACGCACGAGCAAAGTAATACAGCTAACGACATACATTAAAGGCATTGCAATTTGTGTGAGTAAATGCAATCAACCAACATTGATATGTAAGCAACTCTATCAATAACAATATTATCATCATTCGCTAAATGCTTGAATCGAACTTACAAACAAATATTTTCCAAGGCTGAAACTTGACAAGAAATACAGTGCCTTGCGAAAGTATTCGGCCCCCTTGAACTTTGCGACCTTTTGCCACATTTCAGGCTTCAAACATAAAGATATAAAACTGTATTTTTTTGTGAAGAATCAACAACAAGTGGGACACAATCATGAAGTGGAATGACATTTATTTGATATTTCAAACTTTTTTAACATTTCAAAAACTGAAAAATTGGGCGTGCAAAATTATTCAGCCCCCTTAAGTTAATACTTTGTAGCGCCACCTTTTGCTGCGATTACAGCTGTAAGTCGCTTGGGGTATGTCTCTATCAGTTTTGCACATCGAGAGACTGACATTTTTTCCAATTCCTCCTTGCAAAACAGCTCGAGCTCAGTGAGATTGGATGGAGAGCATTTGTGAACAGCAATTTTCAGTTCTTTCCACAGATTCTCGATTGGATTCAGGTCTGGACTTTGACTTGGCCATTCTAACACCTGGATATGTTTATTTTTGAACCATTCCATTGTAGATTTTGCTTTATGTTTTGGATCATTGTCTTGTTGGAAGACAAATCTCCGTCCCAGTCTCAGGTCTTTTGCAGAATCCATCAGGTTTTCTTTCAGAATGGTCCTGTATTTGGCTCCATCCATCTTCCCATCAATTTTAACCATCTTCCCTGTCCCTGCTGAAGAAAAGCAGGCCCAAACCATGATGCTGCCACCACCATGTTTGACAGTGGGGATGGTGTGTTCAGGGTGATGAGCTGTGTTGCTTTTACGCCAAACATAACGTTTTGCATTGTTGCCAAAAAGTTCAATTTTGGTTTCATCTGACCAGAGCACCTTCTTCCACATGTTTGGTGTGTCTCCCAGGTGGCTTGTGGCAAACTTTAAACAACACTTTTTATGGATATCAGAGTCTCCCACCTCCCACAGAGTCTCCCACCTCAGCTGTAGATCTCTGCAGTTCATCCAGAGTGATCATGGGCCTCTTGGCTGCATCTCTGATCAGTCTTCTCCTTGTATGAGCTGAAAGTTTAGAGGGACGGCCAGGTCTTGGTAGATTTGCAGTGGTCTGATACACCTTCCATTTCAATATTATCGCTTGCACAGTGCTCCTTGGGATGTTTAAAGCTTGGGAAATATTTTTGTATCCAAATCCGGCTTTAAACTTCTTCACAACAGTATCTCGGACCTGCCTGGTGTGTTCCTTGTTCTTCATGATGCTCTCTGCGCTTTTAACGGACCTCTGAGACTATCACAGTGCAGGTGCATTTATACGGAGACTTGATTACACACAGGTGGATTGTATTTATCATCATTAGTCATTTAGGTCAACATTGGATCATTCAGAGATCCTCACTGATCTTCTGGAGAGAGTTTCCTGCACTGAAAGTAAAGGGGCTGAATAATTTTGCACGCCCAATTCTTCCGTTTTTGATTTGTTAAAAAAGTTTTAAATATCCAATTAATGTCGTTCCACTTCATGATTGTGTCCCACTTGTTGTTGATTCTTCACAAAAAAATACAGTTTTATATCTTTATGTTTGAAGCCTGAAATGTGGCAAAAGGTCGCAAAGTTCAAGGGGGCCGAATACTTTCGCAAGGCACTGTAACTAGTACTTTTGGGTGTCAGGGAAAATTTACATTTTCTTTAGGAGTGTAGTGAAGTAAAAGTAGTCAAATATAAATAGTAAAGATACCCCAAAAAACAACTTTAGTACTTTAAAGTATTTTATACCACTGGCCTTTGCTGCTGGACAATGAAAGTAAGTTGATTTGAAAACCAATAGAACATGAAAGAAAAAGGCTACTGGTTTCAAAGGCATATGGAAGTCTTTATAAAATGATTGCCTGCACATTTGGTTGGATTTTGGCTAGGCTACTTTGAAGCAAGGTAAAACATGCCTCATATCTAATGAAACGTTCTGGTTTCAAACAATTAAGCATGATTTTGAAATGCGTACTGCCTCCAGCTCATTGCAAAGTGCTGTGTGACGCACTGAAGCCTGCCTAGTTGCCATGCACTTGAATGGTGACAGGGAAGCGTACTTCAATTACCAGTTGAGAGAGAAAATGTGCTATTTGTAATCGTGGCCTATATATTAAAAAATTACACAAATTGCCTTTAGAATTGTTGCAAAATAATTGGGCTTATCAAAGCTGTTTGAGCTGTATCAGAAGCTCTCGCGCTACATAGACCGGTATTTCAATCAAAGAATAGGCTAAAATGCACTTTTTCGTGGCTACTGTTTGCTAGCATGAGAACAAACTTTGGTTTAGCAGTCGTTCAATCTTCTCATGTAGTAGGTGGGATAATGGAACAATTCGGAGTACAATTCCATATATATCCCTTGATTGAGGTACGTTTTCCAAGCCATATCTTGCACCAGCTCAGCTGTGTTAATCTAAACAAAAGGCATTTCCAACCTTCTACTGTAGCTGAACGTATACGTTAAGATTGGAATCATCTAGCTAGCTAAATATTTTTTAATTTACCAATCTAGCTAAATGTTAGCGAATGTGATAGCTATCTGACTAATGCCTTTTTTGTCAACATGATGACAAATCAAATTTTTCAAATTTCAATAGCTCTTTAACCATTACTTCTAAAACTTTCAAAACTGGTTCTAGCTAACCCGATGGCATAGGCGCACATAGCGCAATAGCGCCTTCGTGACGTGATCTGCACACCCCAAACAAGGTTCATAATGTACACTCAGTGGGCCTACATATTGCACACCTTTTGTGTTTGTCCATTTGCATCTCATGAGATTTTACGAGAATTGTAAAAGATTCAACTT
Organism: Oncorhynchus mykiss; assembly: GCF_013265735.2. NCBI lineage: Eukaryota > Metazoa > Chordata > Actinopteri > Salmoniformes > Salmonidae > Oncorhynchus > Oncorhynchus mykiss. The sequence continues at coordinate 45,905,641 of NC_050570.1, read as the reverse complement.
TCAATAGCTCCTTAGTCTTATGGCCTACAACCCTCAAACGACTCAGAATATCCACTGTGTAGCCTGATATGTAGCACAACCTTTTGTTTGTTCATTTTCATCTCACATGACTTTACATTCATTTTCGATGTTTCCAATATCAATAGCTCAATAGCTCAAATGTACACTGACTACCCTTCTATATTGCAGACCATTTTGTTTGTCCATTTTCATCTCACATGAGTTTTGTAAGCTTTAGAATTTCAATAGCTTCAATAGCACCTGACCTCAAACAAGGTTCAGAATGTACACTCAGTGGGCCTACACATTGCACACCCTTTAGTTTGTCCTTTCCCCCTCCCACCAGGACTTTTTTTTATTACCTTCTAACACGATTATCCGATATTACATTTGATGCAAAATCAACTTTGGTTGCATGGATATGCAGGTCTTGGTGTGCCATTGCGCTACAAAAAAACATTGGACTTATAATTTTAGTTATTAACGTTTAAAGACGTACCGGGGGTTAGGGGGTTAGGGAATTTGTAAAAGTCGTAACAAGGTTTCCGTAGGTGAACCTGCGGAAGGATCATTAACATTGCCAGCCACCGGTGAGGGCTGTGATCCAATAACAAAACTCTGCTGTGGGCATGGTAGGGCAGGGGGAAAGGACTAACTGTTACGGATACAGGTATCCTGTGTGTGTGTATCCTGTGTTCTTTTCTCTCCTTCTCCCATCACAGGTGAAAATCATCACTCCCCAATCAGTCAACAATCAACCACCAATCAGAAGACACACCTCCTCCTGTTTCCTACCCTATCACAGTTCCTTCCCCATGGTTTAAAAACCCCATCATTTGTTTGCTCTAGAGCTCAATCTCTCTGTAAATGCCATGTATGTAGAGCTCTGTGTTTCACTCTCTCTTTGTGTCTTGGACCTCTCCTTTTGTTTGAGCACCTCCATAGCACTTTGTCATCACCTGTGAGTATTGTTTTTGGTTATGGTGTTTGTATTTGATTGCTGGTGGGAAAAGGGGAAACCAAGACAAGTTGCCCATGGGCATACACTACCCGTAGGTGAACTTTGTTAAATACACTAGTTAGAACTGGGCGGACCACCCACTGTATTTTTGGTTAGTTAGTTAGCTGTTAAAGTAGGCTAGTCTAGCTTAGGGGTGTTTTGAATACTTATTGTTTCTTTCCTTGGGTCCAGCTCAGCCCCTTTTCCTGCTCCCCCCCATTACCGTGTGTTTATAAATAAACCTTGAGTTTGACGGTAGATTTCAGTTGTCCTGGTTATTTCGTTCACACTTTTACTTTGTCACAATTATAATTTGCATGAGTTATGTTACGCGTCTCATTACCATCCCCCCCCTAGACTGTCGGGCCAAAAGGGATTCGTAACACTAACTAAAGGGCGTGCAATGGGTAGGCCCACTGAGTTTACATTCTGAACCTTGGTTGAGGTCAGTAGGTCACATGACCAAGGAGCTTTTGAAATTTGAATGTAAAAAGTTTGTACTTTGTACTAATTCAATTAGGAATTAAAAATCCTGTTCACATTTCCACATGTTTATTAGCGTTGGAAAGCGAATGAATGTCCAAATTGTGAAAATAAGACCTGTCCAATGTTGTGCACAATTTTTCCAACATCATGACACTTATTTGGAGTCTGTGGCTCAAGTGGTTTGAAAGCTATTGTCACACTTTCAAACCTCAATCTGTTGAATATCCAACCTGAAACTGTCTTTACCTCGGTGTAATTTCAGTAATGTTAGCTAACTAGCTACACATTTATGTTGGTAAGTAGAGCCAGCTAAATCAGATTTATTGACAGCAGAAGCTCAACAGATAGTGGCTCAGCCTTTGTTACATTGACTGCTAGCGAACTGTGTCCAATGTTGGACCCAGGGATCATTTCCCCCAGCTGGCTGTCAACTGAAAGCAGTGACTTATAAGTGAGCATTCACACTGATTTGACAACTGATTATGGCATGTATTATAGTTTGCACATTTTTTCTCACATATAGCCTAGATTTTGCCATCTATTACGCTAGGTCTACGTGTAAAAGGTTGTGCTGCCAATGTCAACAAGTATTCTTCTATTGTTTTTTTCCAGTAAAGCGGGACATCCAGGAGAGCGACGAGGAGGCCGTCTGTGTCAAAGAGCAGAGCATCCTGGAGCTGGGTGGTCTGCTGGCGAAGACGGGCCAGGCTGCAGGTGACACATCCTCCCTCCCTCATCCCCTCCGATTTCAGGTGGATAAGTGCAGACTCACATATCACCTCTACTAGAGAATGATGCTGACTAGGCTTGTCACGATACCAACATTTTGCAAACAATACGATACCAGGCCAAGTATCACTATACCGAGTAGTATCGCGATACCATGGTGGAAGAAAATCTGTGGCCTAGCATCCTGTTCGCCCCGTCCCCAGACGCTTGTTTACGTTTTTGAAACGTTCTCCAAAAACCTGTCCCTGAAATTCAGACTTCTACTCAATACAACACATTGAATTTAACTTCACACAGTTCAGTATATAATGTAATACTGCATAGAATGGCTGATTTTGCTAATATTTGCAAAGGCCTACCTGTGATTTGGCAGGAACAATGGGAGGAAGGAATACACATTGGTGGAGGCTGCTGAAGGGAGGATGGCTCATAATAATGGCTGGAACGGCGCAAATGGAATGGCTCCAGACATTTTCACGAGCCCGTCCTCCCCAATTAAGGTGCCACCAATATCATGGGATATACATGCATAATGATCTGCATGTCAAATGTAACAGAAGACTCATCTGGGTCTGCATCTCTGCTCGCTATCACAGCAAAATTATATTTAAAAAAACTGATGGGGGAATCGACGTGAGTGAAAAGCGGGAGGAGAGAAGCAGGTGAGAGGGCTGGTAGGGTCTAGGGGATGGTGCTGGTTGACAGCTGCCACGTGATAAGCGTATGAAATTGAATTTATTAACAAAGCTGACTTTTTTATAAACATTTTATAACGGACACCAGCAGGTTCTTTAGATCGATAGGGATGAAAAAGTCAGTAGTGTCAAATGAAACAGTACTACAGTATTCTTAAATGGTATCATGATGTTTTGGTACCATGGTACCGGTATACCCATAGGCGGCAATCCCAGGGGGGATGGGGTGGACGCGCCATGATTTGTCCCACCCAATAAATTACTGTCAACATAACTATTTATTTCAGTAATATGCCATGAAAGCACTTGTGCTGATTATAGACACTTAATAGCGCCTACATTTCAAATTATTGCGAAATTCTATCATCTGTCTCCTACTGTAAATAAACTGCACACTGTGTGTCGCCAGCAAAGACGGAAATCAGAGCATTTTTCAGTATACCACAATGCAAAGTAAGAACCCTAGTAGCCTAATATCTCAAAGACTAGTTGATAAAATGTTCATAAGAGAAATGTGACATGTAAATGTTTCATAATGATGTCATTAGGCAGAGCGGGCAACAGATGGCACATAGACAGCAGAACTGGGGACAGATAGGCAGGGACAGACTGGCAGAGACAGGGAGTCAAATCAAATTTTATTTGTCACATACACATGGTTAGCAGATGTTAATGCGAGTGTAGCGAAATGCTTGTGCTTCTAGTTCCGACAATGCAGTAATAACAAACAAGTAATCTAGCTAACAATTCCAAAACTACTACCTTATAGACACAAGTGTAAGGGGATAAAGAATATGTACATAAAGATATATGAATGAGTGATGGTACAGAGCGGCATAGGCAAGCTACAGTAGATGGTATTGAGTGCAGTATATACACATGAGATGAGTATGTAAACAAAGTGGCATAGTTAAAGTGGCTAGTGATACATGTATTACATAAAGATGCAGTAGATGATATAGAGTACAGTATATACATATGAGATTAATAATGTAGGGTATGTAAACATTATATTAGGTAGCATTGTTTAAAGTGGCTAGTGATATATTTTACATCATTTCCCATCAATTCCCATTATTAAAGTGGCTGGAGTTGAGTCAGTGTGTTGGCAGCAGCCACTCAATGTTAATGGTGGCTGTTTAACAGTCTGATGGCCTTGAGATAGAAGCTGTTTTTCAGTCTCTCGGTCCCAGCTTTGATGCACCTGTACTGACCTCGCCTTCTGGATGATAGCGGGGTGAACAGGCAGTGGCTCGGGTGGTTGATGTCCTTGATGATCTTCATGGCCTTCCTGTGACATCGGGTGGTGTAGGTGTCCTGGAGGGCAGGTAGTTTGCCCCCGGGGATGCGTTGTGCAGACTTCACTACCCTCTGGAGAGCCTTACGGTTGTGGGCGGAGCAGTTGCCGTACCAGGCGGTGATACAGCCCGACAGGATGCTCTCGATTGTGCATCTGTAGAAGTTTGTGAGTGCTTTTGGTGACAAGTCTCCTGAGGTTGAAGAGGCGCTGCTGCGCCTTCTTCACGATGCTGTCTGTGTGGGTGGACCAATTCAGTTTCTCTGTGATGTGTACGCCGAGGAACTTAAAACTTACTATCCTCTCCACTACTGTTCCATCGATGTGGATAGGGGGGTGTTCCCTCTGCTGTTTCCTGAAGTCCACAATCATCTCCTTAGTTTTGTTGACGTTGAGCGTGAGGTTATTTTCCTGACACCACACTCCGAGGGCCCTCACCTCCTCCCTGTAGGCCGTCTCGTCGTTGTTGGTAATCAAGCCTACCACTGTTGTGTCGTCCGCAAACTTGATGATTGAGTTGGAGGCGTGGGTGAACAGGGAGTACAGGAGAGGACTCAAAACGCACCCTTGTGGGGCCCCAGTGTTGAGGATCTGCGTGGTGGAGATGTTGTTGCCTACCCTCACCACCTGGGGGTGGCCCGTCAGGAAGTCCAGTACCCAGTTGCACAGGGCGGGGTCGAGACCCAGGGTCTCAAGCTTGATGACGAGCTTGGAGGGCACTATGGTGTTGAATGCCGAGCTGTAGTCGATGAACAGCATTCTCACATAGGTATTCCTCTTGTCCAGATGGGTTAGGGCAGTGTGCAGTGTGGTTGAGATTGCATCGTCTGTGGACCTATTTGGGCGGTAAGCAAATTGGAGTGGGTCTAGGGGGTAGGGTGGAGGTGATGTGGTCCTTGACTAGTCTCTCAAAGCACTTCATGATAACGGAAGTGAGTGCTACGGGGCGGTAGTCGTTTAGCTCAGTTACCTTAGCTTTCTTGGGAACAGGAACAATGGTGGCCCTCTTGAAGCATGTGGGAACAACAGACTGGGATAGGGATTGATTGAATATGTCCGTAAACACACCAGCCAGCTGGTCTGCGCATGCTCTGAGGGCGCGGCTGGGGATGCCGTCTGGGCCTGCAGCCTTGCGAGGGTTGACACGTTTAAATGTTTTCCTCACGTCGGCTGCAGTGAAGGAGAGTCCGCATGTTTTAGTTGCGGGCCGTGTCAGTGGCACTGTATTGTCCTCAAAGCGGGCAAAAAAGTTATTTAGTCTGCCTGGGAGCAAGACATCCTGGTCCGTGACGGGGCCGGTTTTCTTTTTGTAATCCGTGATTGACTTTAGACCCTGCCACATACCTCTTGTGTCTGAACCGTTGAATTGAGATTCTACTTTGTCTCTATACTGACGCTTAGCTTGTTTGATTGCCTTGCGGAGGGAATAGTTACACGGTTTGTATTCGGTCATGTTTTCGGTCACCAGCCCTGATTAAAAGCAGTGGTTCGGGCTTTCAGTTTCGCGCGAATGCTGCCATCAATCAATGGTTTCTGGTTTGGGAATGTTTTAATTGTTGCTATGGGAACGACATCTTCAACGCACGTTCTAATGAACTCGCTCACCGAATCAGCGTATTCGTCAATGTTGTTGTCTGACGCAATACGAAACATATCCCAGTCCACGTGATGGAAGCAGTCTTGGAGTGTGGAGTCAGATTGGTCGGACCAGCGTTGAACAGACCTCAGCGCGGGAGCTTGTTTTAGTTTCTGTCTGTAGGCAGGGATCAACAAAATGGAGTGGTGGTCAGCTTTTCCGAAAGGAGGGCGGGGCAGGGCCTTATATGCGTCGCGGAAGTTAGAATAGCAGTGATCCAAGGTTTTTCCAGCCCTGGTTGTGCAATCGATATGCTGATAAAATTTAGGGAGTCTTGTTTTCAGATTAGCCTTGTTAAAATCCCCAGCTACAATGACTGCAGCCTCCGGATAAATGGATTCCAGTTTGCACAGAGTTAAATAAAGTTTGTTCAGAGCCATCGATGTGTCTGCTTGGGGGGGAATATATACGGCTGTGATTATAATCGAAGAGAATTCCCTTGGTAGATAATGCAGTCGACATTTAATTGTGAGGAATTCTAAATCAGGTGAACAGAAGGACTTGAGTACCTGTATGTTGTTATGATCACACCACGTCACGTTAACCATGAAGCATATGCCCCCGCCCCTCTTCTTACCAGAAAGATGTTTGTTTCTGTCTGCGCGATGCGTGGAGAAACCAGCTGGCTGCACCGACTCCGATAGCATCTCTCCAGTGAGCCATGTTTCCGTGAAGCAAAGAACGTTACAGTCTCTGATGTCCCTCTGGAATGCTACCCTTGCTCGGATTTCATGAACCTTGTTGTCAAGAGACTGGACATTGGCGAGAAGAATGCTAGGGAGTGATGCACGATGTGCCCGTCTCCGGAGTCTGACCAGAAGACCGCTCCGTTTCCATCTTTAACGATGTCGTTTTTTTGGGTCGCCGGCTGGGATCCATTCCGTTGTCCGGGGTGAAAGGCAGAACACAGGATCCGCTTCGCGAAAGTGATATTCTTGGTCGTACTGATGGTGAATTGTCGCTGCTCTTATGTTCAGTAGTTCTTCTCGACTGTATGTAATGAAACCCACGATGACCTGGGGTACCAATGTAAGAAATAACAACTAAAGAAATAAAAAAACTAAACTGCATAGTTTCCTAGGAACGTGAAGCGAGGCGGCCATCTCTGGTAAGTTTGAGTCTTTGTTTGGCAACATTATGAAAGGTTCTCTTTTTTTAGACTTGTAAAATAGGGACATAATTGGACAATGCCATGGATACCCCCACTCAACTTAAACTGGTGACTGAACTAATTTGTTTAAGGCAATGGTATTGCTGTAGTTTTGGGTACCGGTGGTATGGAAAACACCTTATTTATTTTCTAGGAGACAGACTGTGAGTCAGTGAAGGTGGTGAAAGGGAAAGAGCCAGGGAGAGAGACTTCAGAGGACAGTGTCACAGCCACGGCAGGACCATGTGTCAACCTTGTTGCCAGCAGCACCAGTATAGGGGAAAGTGTCACAGCATTGTTCAGTTACCTCAGTGATGGCACAAAACCATATCAGCCACACCCACAATTTATAGAACCGCAAACTCTTGCCAAAGTGAGTGTTGACGTTTCAAGAGAAATGGTTTCGCGATTTCCCCTGGCTACCTTATAATCCATCAATAAAAGGAGTGTTTTCACTGTAGCCAAGGGTTTTCAAGCCAGCCATATTTTGGCCAAAAAGCAGATGCTGCCTTCATTAGTGCAGGATTTAGGAACTGGAGAAAATCCATTGTAAAATTCACAGCACATCTAAACTGCCTAACCCACTGCAACTTTGTAACTGTAACAGCACACCAGCTAAATCCAATCGTGCCCTGTTATCCAGCGCGTGGGGTAAACGGCAGGAGGACGCAAGGCATGAATTGCTTGATGAAAATGGTTAGTTCGGTGCAGCATGTGGCAAGACTGGGACAAGCCTTTAGAGGCCACACAGATGACAGTGGGAATTTATACCAGCTTTTGAAACTTAGGGGACGATCCCATTTTACTGAAGTGGTTAACAGAGCGTACCGCAATGTACACAGGCCCCAAAGCACAGAAGGAAATTCTGAACATCATGGCCAATAGTCATTCGAGGCATTGCAGCTGAGATTAGGTCTCTTCCGATTGTACAATTTTCAGTAATTGTTGACGCTACTCAAGATGTCTCTGGTGCTGAACAGGAGAGTGTCTGCCTGCGTTATGTTGACCATGACCTTATCCCTAAATAGGAGTTTATTGGGTTATACAGGGTGTCGGAGACAACAGGCGAGAGCATTGTGAAAGTAGCAACTGATGTGTTGTTGAGGCTCAATTTGCCCATGTCTGGCTTACGTGAGCAGAGTTGGTGCCTCAAACATGGCAGGAAAATACACAGGTGCACAGGCAACTGTGAGGAGGCAGCAACCATTAGCCCTCTATGTGCATTGTGGAGCACACTGTGTAAATCTGATTACACAGGCTGGCTGCTCAGCCTCCCCACTGATCCGGGATTCCCTTACTTGGGTCAATCAGTTAGGTGTCCTCTATGGCCAGTCAGGAAAGTTTAAGGGCATATTTGAATCAATTGCCATGCCTGACGATGCACATCTGACCACCCTAAAACCTCTATGTCCAACAAGGTGGGCTGTGTGGAATACTGCTAATAGAGCTGTGCTATGGCATTATGAGCGGGTACTAAGCAGCCTAGAGGAGATGGCAAAAACTGCATCCAAGACAGCTTCAACTGCCAGTGGATTATTTGAGCACTTCAGCATAGGCAAGACTTAGGCCTCACACTTGCCTCTGCTGTTCTTGGAGAGCTTGAATCCTTTAACATTTCACTGCAGAAAACTCAGACTGTCTCTGGTATGCAGGCTGCAGTCGAGTGTGTGTGCTGTCATCTCTTAGAGGCAAGAGAAATTACGAAAGCTACCTTGCACTGTATGAGAAAGCAACAACATTGATTGAATCCATTGAGACAAGACGATTTGCTGGAAAAGCAGTGGACCACTATAGGGCAGAATTTTTTTTAAGTGTTGGATGGTGTGGAGGTTCAGTTTGGTGACCATTTTGACCAGGACAGTCTAAATGTCCTGCAAAAGGTGGAAAGAGGGGGAGTTGGATGAGTCTCTAGATCAGTACCCTGAGCTGAACATAGATTATCTTTCAGTGCAGTTGCCTCTCTTTCGCAACAAATAACTCTGTAGCAGCAGTGGGGAGGCAGCAGAGGTCCTCAAGGAGGCTTCCAATGGAGGTGCGGGGGGTTGTTTCACCAAGTTGAGGTGCTGGTCAGAATTTTGTTTGTGGTGCCAATGTCTTCATGTGAGACTAAGAGGAGATTCAGTGCACTCCGCAGGATGAAGACTTGGGTATGGGCTAGCTTGGGCCAAGAGAGACTGAATGGCATAGTTGTCTGTAATGTACAATGTATAGGCTGGACAGTCTCGCGGGAAATTGTTTGCCAGCAATTTGTTGGATCCATTGAAACCGACAAATATATGTTTGGTTCAGTAGTGTGTGTATAGCAGTGGTTCTCAACCATATTTTGAGGCAAGGTTTTGAGCAGTCCTCATGGACCCCCACCCCCTCTATATTATATGTAAAGTTACTGGAAACCTTGTGGTACTGAATATGTTCATTATACTTTTTTATTTCACAGACCCCTTGCAGTTACACCAGGGACCCCTAGGGGTCTACATACCCCTGTTTGAGAACCCCTGGTATATAGTAAATTTGTTCTTTTGTTTAGTAGTTTTTCGTACATGGCCGTACACTTACTATTTATTTTGTTATTTTATTTAAAATGGCTTATTTTGTGACATACTTGTCCATAGCTTTTGTTTGAAGAGTTGACACTGACTGAACAATAAATAAGTATTTTTGAATGATATTTTGGTTGATTTATTTGGGTTAGTAGTTATTTCGCTTTTAGAACTGTACTTATTTGGGGCTTTTTGTTCTTGTAAAGCTGTTGTAGTAGATTCAGGTCAGTGGCACATATTTAATGACTATATAAATGTATCAGAAAAAGTCAAATGTCAATTCAATACTGAGACCAACTTTGATGGTTCTCAATGGAGATTATTTTAGATGAGATCACACCATGCTCATTGTACAGTATTTACGAAAACTGCACCCATAAACAGTGTACAGTACCATTACCACCTACTGGCCTTTCTTGGTATTGCTGGTTGTAAATACAAACACCTGCAAACATAGTGGTCTGATAAGGTACACTGCTATAACTATTATATGTAGTAGTAGTATTATAATGATTTAAACATTTGGACAACCCTTCAGTTAACTACCTATCAATTATCCAGTAGTAGTGATTATGGTTCCTCAATATGCATTTAACATATTACAATGTAAGCTATGTGTTACAGCACTACTTTTGGTGAGAATTTAATGTAATTGTCCCCTCAAGTTGATATCAGATTTTCGTCCCTGGGTATAACGTGCAACACTTATACTGACTAGTTGTCATGATTTTCAGTATGGATAGGAAACAAATCACGAAGCTGTGGAAATTAACTTTTTCTATAATGTTGAGTGACGGTGACAAGTTTCTCCTTGACTGTGCGTAAGTTTGAGATTTGATTACATTGCATGCGGACTGCCCAGAATTACTGATCTACAAATCACCTTGTATCCCAAATACCTAGTCATTGTGATCAACATTAGTGTTTCTGTTCCTCACCTTGGTTTGCTTTAACTGATCCCCTCCAAAACTGCTGTCTGGGTCCCTCAGAGCTGGGCGGTCTCCTGAAGTATGTGCGGCCATTTCTGAATTCCATCAGCAAGCGGCTGGTGCGCTCGCTGCTGGACCTGTTTCTGGACATGGAGGCAGCTACAGGCCAGGAGGTGGAGCTGTGTCTGGAGTGCATCGAGTGGGCCATGGCTGAGAATAAAACATTCCTCAGACAGGCCCTGGAGGTGAGGAGTGGAAGAGGGGACCCCACTGGAAGAGAGCTGAGCGGGAGCACTGACATGATGGGTTTGGTTCGCCTCACTAAATGGTTTACAGTGGATGGAAATTAAGCCCGTCTTGGGGTTCTTGAGTCTATTTCGCTCTATGTAGCGCTGCAGTTCTTGCTTCAAGGGCCATTGGTGGATCTTGATGACACATTTCAATTCTGTCAATTTGGGAATTGAGTTGAAATTCCAATAGAAAATTCTAAAATTGTTCATTCTTAAAATGGACCTCTTGTGGTTATGTTAGATGATTTCAGAGGTGGTGGTATCCTTGACTTTCTCTCTCTCTCTCTAGGCTCGTCTCATCTCTCTGTATTTTGACACAAAGCGGTATCAAGAGGCGCTTCATCTAGGTGTGTTTTTTGTTTGTACTGAAACAAAAATATTAATCACAACAAAAAGAGCAGAATATGATTACAGTTGGTATTCCTAATAAGTGCACATCAGATACATGTTAACTCTGTTTTATACACTTCAGTTGACCAGTCCCAATTAAAGTACTTTAAAAAATGCCCTTCATATCTGCCAACTCTGGCTTGGTGTATTCATTCATGTCTCTCCCTTTCTCTCCATCCCTCCCTCCTTCCATCCCTCTCTCCCACAGGCACCCAGCTACTCCAGGAACTGAAGAAAATGGATGACAAGGCCCTGCTGGTGGAGGTACAGCTGCTGGAGAGTAAGACGTACCACGGCCTCAGCAACCTGCCAAAGGCCCGAGCTGCCCTTACTTCTGCACGCACCACCGCCAACGGCATTTACTGCCCGCCCAAGCTACAGGCCGCCCTGGACATGCAGTCAGGTCCGCTACTCTCCATTCGCCTCCCCTACAACACCCGCCACTAGTTAATTCTAATGTCCACTGTGTAGGAGTGGCCTCTGCAGTTTAAAAATATATTCAGTGATTTATTAAACATGTTATAATTTATATTTAAATCATTTTAAAGTGGTAGGGCATCAGCTCTTCCACATCCGCCAAGCATAAAGGCCCGGGTCCTAACTAGACACAGCTGCAGGTTGACTTTTTCTAGTTGTACAGAGGTGGCCATGCAGATTTTCATGTTTACCTCATTGCGCTCAGCTGGTGTCCTGGGTCTAAATCAATCCCTGATTAGAGAGCAAGCATGACAATCAGCATTGCAACAGGACTTGAGGTCCAGATTTGAGCAGGTTGATAGCCTCCTCACCCCTCCACCCTTACAGGGATCATCCACGCAGCAGAGAAGGACTGGAAGACTGCCTACTCTTACTTCTACGAGTCCTTCGAAGGCTATGACTCCATCGACCATCCCAGAGCGATCACCGCTCTCAAATACATGCTGCTCTGCAAAATCATGCTCAACCTGTAAGCAGCTGAACGCTCAACTCTATATGTTGTATGTAATGATGATCAGTGTGTAATCACTATACTTACTTATGATATAACTTTGGAATTTTAGTAAATATGCAGCACAACAGTTGGTTATGGAGTTGGTTATGTGTGGATAAGAGCTTAAGAGGAAAGTTGATGTCTTGAATGAGTAACCTGTTGTCTTGTTGTAGTCCTGAGGAGGTCCAGGGTCTCGTCAGTGGAACGCTAGCCCTGCGGCACGCCGGGAGACAAACAGACTCTCTGAAATGCGTGGTGCAGGCCAGCAATAACCGGTCGCTGGACGATTTTGAAAAGGTAAGAAAGAGCATGTTGAGTGATCTGAATAACAGTGATGCATTTTCTTAATTTGCTGTTTTTATCCCTTGCATTGTTTATCCCATATTGTAGGTTCCTTAACACCTGTTTTGCTCTTCCTCTCTTTCTATCCCCCTCTTTTGCTAAATCTTTACTTTCTCACCTTTCTCACTTCTATTTTCCCCACTTCTTACCTCTATCCCCCCTCTCTCCAGGCCCTGACAGAGTACAGAGGTGAGTTGAGAGAAGACTTCATCATAAGCACACACTTGACCACGCTCTATGACAACCTGCTTGAACAGAACCTCATCCGTGTCATCGAGCCTTTCTCCAGGGTACAGGTGAGCTTACAGCTGAGCAATTTGTGGAGGGTGGGCGCATGCTTTCCAGTCCAAGACTAGGCTTTTGTTCTTGTAAAATTCTTTAAGAATTTGTTAAGTCTGTAAAATCTGAATTTCTTTGTTTTTAAAAGTAGTAGGCTTGAAAAAGAGCGACTCGGTTTGGGCTGATCTGTGACCCGCTAGCACCTTCCCCGGTAAGAGGGGAATGAGGCAACCTCAGTTACACACAAGGGAACTTTATTGCTGTACACACTCACAGCAGACAGGGAATAGATGTTGGAAGGATGTGGTTCTGTAATACAGGATATAAGCAGTAATGAATAGGCTGTACACTATTAGCACAGCAAGAGTACTGGTAAGGACTGTATAAATATAAAGGACTGTATAGATCAAGACTATATGCAAACAATTATCATTATCTACTACCAACAGTAAATAGTAAACACAAGTTACAACAATACCAACTCAGTTCTGCACGCACTCCTTCCCACAAGTCCCCTCAGAGGAGTGAACAGACACTGGCCTGTACAGTCAGAAGAGCTGTCATGTGTCCTGCCCACTAACAATGTACCCCTTAGCAACCCAGGTCACACATTGAGAGGCCAGTTTATTGTACCACTAGGGTTATGGGAAGTGGAGTGGGCAGCTTGAAAGGGTTGTGAGATGCTGATAGGTTACTGGCAGGGAATTCATAGCAAGGCTATTTGTAAAAGGCTAGTATTTGTTTAGCTTTGTTCAGCTTGGATATTTTGTCTTGTAAAGTATAAAGTCAAATTGCTGTGTTTATAAAAGTAATATTTGTAGAATTTTGTCTATTTGTTTTGCTTTGTTGAGCTTGTGTTCCAGACCACTGACAAGTGGTGTTCTGTCTCCCCACAGAACACATTTCCACCCTCATAAAACTCTCTAAACTAAGTCATGGCTTATTCCACGACTAGGACATTAAATGGTGTCAGCACATCTTTCACTTATTTTTGTTATTTTGCCATGCCCGTTTGTTTGTTTCCTTAAACATTTGCTCTAATGTTGACTGAAGCAGTAATGTAAAGCTGTGTTGATTTGGTTTCTTCACTTCTACACAGGGAGATGTCGAGAGGAAATTGTCACAGATGATTCTTGACACAAAATTTCACGGTAGGTGTCTATGATAATGAAACATGTGGACAGTGAAGCTATCCTGGAGCATAGAGCCAAATTAAAACCTTTAGCTTTACTTCCCAAATAAATACATAGGGGAGTTTAAATCCAGATGTCCTCCTCACGTCATTTTAGTCCCATAGTTGTTGGGAAAATGTAATAATTAACTTCAAGTTAAAGGAAGACGATCACTTTTTTTTTTAGGTCTGAGTTTTTTTTTTGCCTTTACTCTGTACCTACTTGACACCATCCCTCCACCTCCTTCTCTAGGTATTTTGGACCAAGGCGAGGGTGTGCTGATCATCTTCGATGAGCCTGCAGTAGACACAACATATGAGGCGGCCCTGGAGACCATTCAGAACATGCGCAAAGTGGTGGACTCACTCTACAACAAAGCCAAGAAGCTCACATAGGTCAGCCAGTCCCCTGAGCCGCTAGCAGAATTGGAGTCCTATAGAATAAATGTATGTTGAATATGTGTCATAGGTATGTATGACAGCCCTGCTTTGGAAATTATGGGACGGTTTCCCGAACACAGATTAACCACGTTCAATTGAGTATGCTATTTAGTCCATGACTAGGCTTGATCTGTGTCCCTAAATCTGCTGCACCAGCCTGCTAGTTAATATATTTTCCCTTTTGTCTCTTTCCAAAGAGGAGACCACCTGTACCCCAGCACAGAGCTTGTCCGGCAAGTTTGTGAAGCACTCCGGGGAGAGGGGGCGGTGTTCGGACTCAAACAACCCAGCAAGCAAATAAACCAACCGACCAACCCACAAACTGACAGGGCTAGGCTGCCCCCCCACCCCCACCCCTCTTCAATTCAGTCTGGGTACATTTAAAATAAAAAAAACAGACATTACAACTACTGGCATCTCCATCACAGGTTTCTATGTTCCTCGGCATCCCCCTCCTCCCCTCTTTGCCGACCATCAGGGAATCTTGTAAAAAATGAACAATAAAGAAACAAGCATATACATAACATGTATGAAAGATCTCTGAAAGAGTGTAATTGGTGGGCTTACATTGCCTTAAGGTTCAGTTCTGTTGCCAAACAACCCCTGGCCAACCCATATGTTTTCTTGCCTTCACCCCCCCCCCAACACACACAGATGGCAATCTGGGTCTGCTGGCTTTGTGCCAGAGTGGACAGAAGAAACGGACCACTGTCCCTGCGAACACACCACAGGAAAAGGACATAGTCATCGCCACACCGTTTTATAGTTCCCAGACCTGGGTTAATATATTGTTTGAAAATCGTTCAAGCACTGAGTGTTTGTTTTATCCTGCATGGGGTGCCAGGAGGGTGTGGTTTTCCTTTTTGGGACTTTTCTATTTGTTCCATTTCAACAGGTTAGCTTAATCGAGAACATATAAAGTACCTGATATGATCTCTAATAGTATTTTAATCCAGGTGTAATTGTTTCCTTTCCCTGCCTCCAATTCCAGTTTGTACATAATGTTGCCAGGTGTGTCTCTGTCAGGCCTGCCATGCTAACACCTCGCCCATCCCTTTTTTTTTTTTTTTATTACACTAAACGAGAATAAAATAAGCCCTCTGTGCTTTTGGGAGTGGTGGTGATTGACCTGGTTGTATGTGTTGTGACTGGCTGACAGGGAGTGAGTTGGTTGTTTATTCCTCATGTATTAAATGGGGCTTACAGTTAAAAGCTGTAAGGTTTGGGGACTACTTTTTGCAAGGACTACTAGTCAACCATTTCCCATGAGACAAAAGACAAGTGCTAATAAATATATTGAGTGTCACAGCTTAATTTTCTGTTTGAAGGACCTAAACTAGATGGACTTTGCCTTGTTTTTGCCTATTACAATAATCAAATACCTTGATTTGTTTTCAAATCTATCGTGTCTGTATATAGAGTTTTATCTTGCATTCAGGTTCAGCATATGTGCTACATTTATCAGGGTAAATTAATTGTTACATTTTATTCAATTTTAGACAACTCAAACATAGGCAAAAGATGATTGAACAGTCAGAGCTGCAATGAGTCCTGGGTCTATTCACCAAACCACTTTACCCAGCTAGGGCATCTTAACATAGCCCAGTGCAGGTGTAACCTGTGCACCTTTTGGTGTCTGTCCCACATGACACCCTGTTCCCTATATGGTATACTACTTTTGACCAGAGCCCTAAAGTGGTAAGTCATATAGGGAACAGTGTAATCTGGGACAGACACCAAAAGGTGCACAAGTTACAAATTAATGTCATTATGTAGCTACACTTATCAGACACCAGGGAGCGCTTTTGGATTAGAATTTTCACAAGTGAAATTGTTTTCTAGTTGGGTCATAGATGAAAGGGGAAAATAATCTCTTTAAATTTACTAATTTGGTAATATATATGTCTTATAAATCCTTCATGCTCTGCTTGAGCCATGTTCACATTGTAATTGGTGTGTCTACTGTCTGTCTGACAAAAGTATTATGAAATAACAGGCTACATGCTTATTCAAGGAACATTTCACTCCAATCAGTTTGTCAGATGTTTTCCAACTTCAAAAATGGTCTAATCTAATCATTAATAAGACTGCATTTTATATCTCACCTAATTAACCTTTATGGAGCCACTTAGGGGTCTTGGTGGAGAAAAATAGACAGCCAGGCTAATCCATTCCTTCTTTTTTTAAATTATTTCCCTCTGTTTTTTTATTCGTTCCCTCTCTTTATTAGCTTCCAAGGTTTATGCATTCCCTCATGTTTTATTAGTTCCCTCTTCTCTTTAGGCTACCATGATGGTCCCACTTGGCCTATAACATATTGCAGCCAAAATTGTAATTATATTTAATTACATGCTTCAAATGGTGATGACCACTGACCATTCAATAGCTTATTTCCATATGCCATAGAGATTTTATATGCCTCTGAATCATAAGGGCAAATAATAGAAACGGCCATGCAAAATCACTCAGAATGCAAATTTGGTGTAATGATGTGCTCTCATCCTTAGGCAGGAATTCTGCTTCATGACCTTAAATCTGTATTTCGGAGGAGTTTTTTTTAGCTATCTATACCCTAGCCTGGCAAATGTCCAATTGAACATATTGTAATTGCAACAAAGCAAATAGCTATCAGTGGCTTGTGTTAAATATAAAATGTGTCTACTCTGGTCTTGGCACGTGCGCTCCAGCCAACAACTGACAGAAACAGTGCCTGTGCGGGTAGGCTAGTCGACATGAGATTATTATGGATAATAGCGAGAGTATTTGTATTTGTCAAACGGCAGTCAAGCATCGATCCTCATGTCACACGAGATATTTATTGGAAACCGGCATAAAACGCATCACCGTGCACGTTCACCACTCTGAAGTTAATCAATTTATTTCATCTGTAGCCTAACAAACTGCATGTTTTCACGAGTCATAGTGGGAGGACAACACACCATATCATCGCGTGACTCCCAAGTTTACTTAGATGTGATGGTTATAGGCTATATCAATATATGCGCATAAAGGCTTTCCGCCCCCATTTCGCGCATAATACGTCCCCCCCCCCCCCCCCCCCCCCCCCTCCCCCCGATAATAGTAGTCAGTTAACATGACCTTCATGAATTATGAGGCTTTTATGTGATTTATGTTTTATATTATTGGCCTACATAAATTCTTCAAAATTCACAAAAAGTGATGTTAGCTGTTGAGGATGATCTCATATACATTGAACAAAACGGGATGTATTTTGCCATAAGAAAATAGGGGGGTATATTCAAAATAATTTGTAGACAAATATTTTTTATAGTTGTAGGTAAAAGTGTCAATTAAACTTATCATGGTGGGAAAAGGGACTGGATCTCCCTAGGGGTTAGGGTTAGGCATGAGAACCAAGGAGGTTTAGGGTTAGGACTCAGGCCTCGGGAATGGTTGGGGTTAGGTATGGAGGCCAGAGAGGTTAAGGTTAGGAAGCAGGTCTCTGGGGTGGTTATGGTTGGGTTTTATTGGCCAGAAAGGTTATGGTTGGGACTCAGGTCTCTGGGGTGGTTAGGGTTCGGCACAGGGGCCAGAGAGGTTAGGGCTCAGGCCTCAGGAGTGGTTAGGATTAGGCATGTGGGTCAGAGAGGTTAGAGCTCAGGCCTCTGGAGTGGTTAGGATTAGGCATGTGGGTCAGAGAGGTTAGGCTTAGGGCTCAGGCCTCGGAGGTGGTTAGGCTTAGAATAGTTACAGATAGTCTTTCAAAAGGAAAAGTCTATATACTAGCGGATGATAGCTACAAGACCTATACATGCATATTTATGTAGATTTCTATTTAGAGATCCAAGCTGGTTTCAGGGCATTTTGTATTATTCTGTATGCAAATCTGAGATTTAGTATGGTATGTATGGTATGTTTCGTATGGTATGTATACATTTTTGGATTCCATCACCCATTTACGTTATGAATTACAATTCGTATATTATATCTTACGAACTTACAAAATGCATGATATGTTACGAATTCTAGCTAGGTGACTAATGTTAGCTAGCTGGCTAACTAGGCTATGGGTTAGGGTTAATTTTAGGATTTAAGTTAAAGGGTTAAAGTTAGAGTTAGGGAAAGGTTAGCTAACATGCAAAGTAGCTAAAAACTAGTAAGTAGTTGAAGTTGCTCATTAGCTAAAATTGTCTGTGATGAGATTCAAACTCCATACCAAATGTCACATATCACACTAATTTGAATGTACCAGATTTAAAGTTACTATGTTATGTCTAGTCTATGAGACCATGATAGGGAGAGAGGCTACATAAATCCACAAGGAGTTCAGGAGTAATTTATATGAACAAAAACTAACGATTTAAGGAATAAAAAACAGAGGGAATGGATAATAAAATAGAGAGAACAAATAAATAAAAAACAGGGAATGGAAAAACCCGAGGAAACTGATTAGCCTGGCTGTTTTAACCCCCTATCACGATCCCCAATGGGCTCTGTAGAACATGGTCCACTGCTAATAGACAAAAGTTAAAAACGTTCAACCATGGAAGTTAAAAGAGGTAAGCGAAAGTTGATGTTTCTTGTTTTACACACCTTCATGAGAGTTTCACTTGGTTTCACTTTCACTTATCTATAGGGTATATGAGTTAATTGCGTTTTGTATGAGTCATTTGCTGCATATCTGATAATCAGCGAAGTCGAATTACACACACGTTACCTTGATTTATCCAAACCTTGGTGTCATTTTGGAGGATGTGCATGGAATGGCCGGCCACGTCTTGGGTTTCCACTAGTTACCACAGTCACAAAGTCAAAATTGGCTATAGGCTTTCGTAAATATGAATGAAAACAAAAAGCGTTAGGCATAAGGTTAGCAGTATGGTTAAGGTTACGGGTAGGTTTAAAATCAGATTTTAAGAAGATAAATGATAGAAATAGGCGGGGTTTATTACTTATTGATTGTGGTAACTAGTGATGACACAATTCTAGGGCTGCCACACCTAGGGAAAGGCCTTTAGGGCAAGTCACGAGCCAACCTAAAGAGGATTTAGTCTATCAAATTGATCTAAAAGCCCATGAATAAATAGCATAGGACCAAACCTATGCATATAGGGGCGGCAGGTAGCCTGGTGGTTAGAGCGTTGGATTTGTAATCGAAAGGTTGCAAGCTAGAATCCCTGAGCTGACAAGGTGAAAATATGTCGTTTCTGCCCGAGCAAGGGAGTTAACCCACTGTTGCTAGGCCGTCATTGAAATAATTAATTTGTTCTTAACTGACTTGCCTAGTTAAATAAAGGTAAAACACATATATATAGGCTACGTCTTTTTGTTTGTATACACAACTCCACTGAAGAATGGTGCAAATCCTTGTTGCAGACAGACTAAACATGTAATAAACACATCCAATCCTACTTTCAGAAAGGTCTGTGGTTCTGGCCGGGGGAGGTTCTGGAAATTTTCGAGTTTATCCCTCAGGGTAAACGAAGCAGAGGCTGTTTGGAACCAATGGGAATGAAGCATCCACTCCCCTCGCTCTGTAAATTTGAGTTCAGTTGAGTTCAGTTGCCGCCACAGTGCAGTGCAGTCTCGCCGAGGGACTTTGGATGGGCTCTGAGGAGTTCGATGCTCCACAATAGGCCTATTGTTTTGGTTTTATTTTGGGAGTTTATGTTTTCTTTTCAAACTTCTATTTCAACTTACTGCGCATTTCTTACAAGTCTCCACACTTTCTGGAGGTTTTTATTAGGAGAGTGAAGGAGGGCGGTGCAGGATGAATGGAACTACTTCTGAGAAGGCGGCATCGAGCCTGTCGTCTGATCTCCACGCCACAGTGAGCTGTCCAATGATTTCCCGACGCTGCCAAAGTCTTCTCCCATGGACATGGGGTTCTACAGCGGCCAGACGATGCACAGCCACCACGGCTACTACCCCAGCCACGGCCAGTCCTACTCGCAACCAATGAAACCATCCTCGTATCATCACCATTACAATCTCCATGGGATTGGGGTATCGGGGGCCTACATTGCAAAATCGGAATACCCTTATCCCCATAAGCAATACGCTCATTATACCCGAGACATACAGTCACATCTCCAAGATATCGGTAAGATTTACGCATGAGACGCGTTGCCATTTTTGGTGAATAAAGAGTTGTCTCGAAGTTATGTTTATTAATAGTGTCAATGTGGCCCATGTTAAATTAACCATCCCAAATGCGTAGGCTATCTCTTATCGACGAGGACCAACCTTTATGCCACATGATATTAATCGAATTTACATTTGGTCAGCCTAATATTGGTGTTGGGCATTAATTTGGGGGGAGTTCAAATGTTTCGAAAATAGTATAAATTAGCATAGCCTACTATTGATATTTTGGCCTACCTACATTATTTTACATATATGATTAAATTGTGCATGTTTATTTATACAGTAATTATTATTCAACATGTCCTCATGTGGGATATGAACTCAAGACCTCTTGGTTCATGGCATTCAGAACTTTCTACTATGCCACCATGTCTGTGTAAATTACTGATTTCACCTGTATGCCTACACTGGACTTCAAAGTAAATCTCAGTTTTGTATAATACACTCAAGAAAAACTATTATATTTATCAGTGATTCAGGAATAACATTAAAATATAATAATATGCCCCACCAACATTAGACAACTATACAGAAAACCCTTAAAATGTTGAGATAAATACATGAAATCAATGATGAAAGAATAGTCAGATTAAATTATAGCAGTTCAGAAGGCAGTCGTTTGCTAAATGCAGAGATGTATTATGTATTATGACACTTGAGGTCAGATGTTCAAATGTGAAAAAAATTCACATGTATTCAATATAGAGTTCGCATTTTTACATGTGAGGAGAATAATGTTTTCACTTCACATGTGAAAAACTTTCAAATGTTGTCACATGTAGCATGGAATAACATGTTGAAATTTTGCCTCCCCATATTGTCAGATTTATTTCATATAATATGTTTTCATATGTGCTGAAATGTTTTCACGTGTGTACTTTCATGTTATCACGTGTTGCTTTTACTTGTTTCACATGTTATCACATTTACTTCACGTGATACAAAAAATCTGCAAGGATAAGCTATGCAGAAACATATTTTTTTGCTATTCTGCTTTCTAGGCTGCAAAGCTAACAACTTGTGATATGTGACGACAACTTTTAATTAAAAGAAAATGAGCTAAATCCTACCCCATTTTGTATTTTTGTAAAATATAAAATAAAAAAGTCTTAAAGGTACCAAACAGTCATTCTAATTCCCATGTAAAATAGCATTTTGAGTGACTAAAATATTACCCATAATATTAGTTTTGGATAGAAATGCTCAAAATTAGCTCATAGCTAACCACTAGGAAGTTTGAAAAGACAGGCGAGTGGGCGGGGAGCATATATGAGCTCTCAAGCAACTTTGGTGATATACAAAGCAACTCAAACATTGAAATTGCATCAATGATGTCAAAAATGTTTTATACATTTCCCGTTTGGCATGTCTCTTGTGAAGCGGTTCACAGCAGCACTAACGAATGTCTTGACTTGACAACTGCGTCAGAGTTTTGAACGACCCTTCCCTCCCTTTTGTTCCATTATGGCTGAAGATTTAGCTAGCCAGTAGTTAGCTAACACCAGACACAGATTAAAATGTTAACATTGCCATAGATGAATATGGCAAACTTGTAATTATATTTGCTGATACCCTACCACCAAATGTTGGCACAGTAAAGTAGCTATCTAGCTATATAAACCATGTGTAGCCAATGTAAAATGTTAGCGGGGTGCGCGCTAATAGAGTTTCAATCGGTGACGTCTCTCGTTCTGAGACCTTGAAGTAGTTGTGTAGTTGTTCCCCTTGCTCTGCAAGGGCCACAGCTTTTGTGGAGCGATGGGTAATGATGCTTCGAGGCTGGCTGTTGTTGATGTGTGCAGAGGGTCCCTGTTTTGAGCCCAGGTACGGGCGAGGAGAGGGACGGAAGCAAAACTGTTACATTGATGCTGTTGACCCGGATCACTGGTTGCTGCGGAAAAGGAGGAGGTCAAAAAATTGCCTGAGTGTAAACCAATGTGAAATGGTTAGCGGGGTGCGCGCTAATAGCGTTTAAATCAGTGACTTCACTCGCTCTGGGACCTTGAAGTAGTTGTTCCCCTTGCTCTGCAAGGGCTGTGTCTTTTGTGGAGCGATGGGTAACGATAATTCAAGGGTGGCTATTGTTGATGTGTGCAGAGGGTCCCTGGTTTGAGCCCAGGTAGGGGCGAGTAGAGGGATGGAAGCTATACTGTTACACAGGCCCATTTGCAACCACGCCTTCTCCGATGTTGGTTACAAGGTGGTACTTACTTAAATTAGGTAATAGAAAATTAAGGTGATGATACCCTATCACTTTAATAATCCCGCCTCCTGAATCCAATTGTTTGACATGGGGGAGGGGACCAGTAACTTTATGTAGAAGCAACAGTCATACTTTTCATACATTGGTCATCATACTTTGATCTGGTTTCATCCAAATATCATTACATTTCATGAAATACATGATTTTGACTGTTCTTTACCTTTAAGATGAGCTCCCAGGGAATAGTGTATTATATCATTTTTATCCTAAAATTCAAATTACCCATTGGGCCTAGTCTACTTTGATTGTTTTGCAATAACACACTATGCTATTAAGCTCTTAAATAATATCAATTGTTCATATGGCCTAGAAGGAAAATGAAAATGTAGCCTATTCTATAAACGCAAAAGACTTCCTTATTTTTTCCAAAATTGGTTTTGCAAAGCAGCTGAAACCTTCACATTTGAGAGAGAACTACTATTGTGTTTGCGTTATCATTGGTCATTTTAGTGTTAACAATGTTTAGGTATCCAGGCCCTATAACATACCGTTTAGCTGGTAGCATTGACATTCCAGGAAGAATCTTTCTCTTTGAAATTGGCCCGGGGCTAAGCCCAAAGCCACATGCATCAACATGAGGTGTCACGACATGTCAGTCTGGCACACATTACTTTTTGGCTCAATAGCCTGTCTTAGAGTTTTGACTTGATCACTCCATGTGAAAACACCACAAACAATACATGAAGGTTAAATAGCCTATATACTCGATGCACCAATCATCTTCTCTCATTATCTCCCATAATAGTGTGAGGGGCATTGTAATATCTTGGACAGAGACATTTTGTGCACCAAACCCTGTTTAGGCTATTGAGTAAAGCCTATTTCAGAACTGGTAAAAACAATGTAAGGCATAATCATATTTTTTTTAATGATGTTTACTTATGAAATATATCATGAATTAATTAATCTGTTATCATAATACTTTTTTTCTGTAGGCATAGGCCTATAGTCTACTGTTGAAGCCCTCTGTAGTCTAGTGTAAATGTATGAGCCCCTCAAGTCCTTTAGCCTACTAATGCTCTGTTGTCATTTTTCATTTTTTTAGCGAAAGAGGAACCAGAGCCTGAGGTGAGAATGGTCAACGGAAAGCCTAGAAAAATCAGAAAACCTCGCACCATATATTCTAGTTACCAGCTCGCTGCGTTGCAACATCGCTTTCAGGGAGCTCAGTATTTGTCTCTTCCTGAGAGAGCCGAACTAGCGGCTCATCTCGGCGTGACACAAACACAGGTGAGGAAGCCACATACCACTGTTATGACACGCTGTTGAGAGATTAAATATCTCTACGATTTATGTTCTTTTGTCTAATAAAACCATGAACTATGCTGGCATCTTTTTGCATACTGTAATTCTACACTTAGTGAATCATCTGAGACGTTATAGGTTTTTATCGCTTTTAATTTTTAAAAGTATTTGGTACATTTTCGCAACTCTTTGTACAAAACAGATGATCAAAAAGGAAGTTGTTTTAAACTCTTAGCACATGTTCAATTGACTTAATACAACATGCAAAATCATAGTCACTTTTTCACCAAACTTAATTAAATGTTGTTTTTTAAAACCTTTATTTAAGTAGGCAAGTCAGTTAAGAACAAATTCTTATTTACAATGACGCCAGCCAAATCCAAACGATGCTGGGCCAATTGTGCACCGCTCTATGGGACTCCCAATCACACCCGGATGTGATACAGCCTGGATTCAAACCAGGGACTGTAGGGACTTGCACTAGAGATGCAGTGCCTTAGACCACTGCGCCACTCGGGAGCCTAACTTAAACAGTGTTTCATCTAGAAATACATGTTCATATAAAGTAATTTCCTTTCACAATGCAATACTCACATTACTTTTGATATGATTCACTTTTCTTTTGTTAAAACATGTTACTATTACTTAATCTGACTGTTCTTAATTGATGATCATTTAAACATTTGGTAAACCTATAGATCATGGGTGTCAAACTCTGGCCCGTGAGACAATACCAAATTACTACTAGAGCTGGCCCGCCGGTATTATACAGCGCATTCACCACTAATACTACGAATCCCATAATGCTCTGCTGTTTTCGCGCGCCAATCAGGACAGGACCCAGAAACGCTCTCTCCTCTGTGACAGTAGTCATAGCAACATAGACGCTACAACTGTCAGCGAGCTAACCCTTCCCAAAAATTGCGAAAAGAAAGGCAGAAAACAGGAGCTTTCTGGACAAGTGGGAGGCAGAATATCTGTTTACATATGTAAAAGACAAACCTGTTTGTCTTGTTTGTGAAGTCAACGTGGCTGTAAGTAAGGAGTACAACATTAGACGACACTATGAAACGAAACACCATGACAAATACAAGGACCTGGACATGACTCAAAGGAGCCAGAAAGTAGAGGAGATGAAAATAAGTTTGGTTTCACAACAGAATATGTTTAAAAAAGCCACATCACAAAGCGAGGCTGCTGTAAAGGCTAGTTATATAGTGGCAGCAGAGATCGCAAAATCAGCCCGGCCCTTTAATGAGGGAGAGTTCATGAAAAAGTGCATGATGAAGGTTTGTGACCTCGTATGCCCAGAGAAAAAACAAGCATTTTCAAACGTGAGCCTGAGCAGGAACACAGTAGCTGATCGCACATGTGATCTTGCCACCAATCTGTATGACCAGCGGATGGAAAAGGGAAAAGATTTTGTTGCGTTCTCCCTCGCTGTGGATGAGAGCTGCGACGCATCTGATACTGCTCAGCTGTCAGTCTTCATCCGTGGAGTGGACTCAAATCTGTGTGTTACGGAGGAGCTATTAGGATTCAAATCAATGCATGGCACAACCACAGGAAAGGAAATCTTTGAGGAGGTTTCCAAATGTGTAACTGAAATAAAGCTGCCGTGGGATAAACTCGTTGGATTAACGACAGATGGTGCGCCAGCGATGTGCGGTAAAAAGAATGGACTGGTGGGCATGGTTCGGGAGAAGATGCGGGAAGAGAACTGTGCAAGTGAGCTAACTGTTTACCACTGCATCATACATCAGGAAGCACTGTGTGCCAAAGCCCTAAAGATGGAACATGTTATGACCACAGTAACACAGGTAGTTAACTTTATAAGAGCCAAAGGTCTAAATCACCGCCAGTTTAAATCTTTTCTGGAGGAGTGTGGTTCGGAATACGCAGTGTGGTTGTATCACACAGAGGTGAGATGGCTAAGCAGAGGAAAAGTACTGAACAGATGTTTCGAGCTGCGTGAGGAAATATGTCAATTCCTGGAAACCAAAGGGAAGGATACAGCAGAGCTCCGGGAGCAAAAGTTCCTGTGTGAGCTGGCCTTTCTCTGTGACATCTCGAGCCATCTCGATGCGCTGAACCTGCAGCTTCAGGGGCGGGGGCGCATCATCACAGACATGTACGCTGCAGTGAGGGCCTTCAAAACTAAACTGCCTGTGGGAGAATCAGATGCTGCAAGGAAACCCTTGCCATTTTCCCTGCTGCCAATCCATAAAAGCATAGATCTCTACCGCCGTGTTCCCATGCGCACAGTTTGCTGAAAAACTCTGTGTTCTCGCCGCTGAGTTTAGCCGGCGATTTGCCGACTTCGATGCCCAGAAATGCAAGTTTGAACTGCTTAGTAATCCCTTCGCAGTTGATGTGGAAAATGCACCAACCAACATCCAAATGGAGCTGATTGAACTCCAGTGCAACGACACGCTGAAGTCAAAGTATGATGCTGTGGGCGCCGCACAGTTTCCACGGTTCATCCCTGACACAATGCCTCAGCTCCGCACCCAAGCTGCTCAGATGCTCTCCATGTTCGGCAGCACTTATCTATGCGAGCAACTTTTCTCCTCGATGAAGATGACCAAAACAACTCACAGGAGACGTCTGACTGATGAACATCTTCGCTCGATACTGAGGATTTCTTCAGCTCAGAGCTTGAGCCCAGACATTGATGAACTAGCATCCAAGAAGAGATGCCAGGTATCTGGCTTGGGCACATCAGATTAGACCAGTGTGCAATATTTAATGTTTTCTTTATGCACTTTTTCTTGCTACAAGGCATGGGCTTGAATGGTTGATTGATTTATTATCATTTTATTTGTAAAATTATTAGCCAGTGGAAAAAGTTTATTTTGGTATTTAAATCAGAAGGCTGCAAATAGAAAAGAGGCATACAATTTTTATTTAAATTTTATTTATTTAATAAATTAATGCCATTGATGTGTTTTTTCATTTGAAATTCGATTTTGCATGTCTCCACTATTAAATTATATATTGTATGGTAATAAGCGCTGCTTGTTCCATATTCAATGTTAAAGCAAAACTTGTTTGGGTCCATATTAAAAGGTTAATTTGTTCAATGTTGGCCCGTGACTTTGTTCAGGTTTTACATTTTGGCCCACTGGGTATTTGAGTTTGACACCCCTGCTATAGATTGTACACGTAAACTGGTTTGTCTACTACAGATTTTGAGAATTACATATTAAAAAGTATGTCTGTAAAGTATAAACATAAAAAATATGATACTACTATGTACTACTATGATGATGACTATGATTTTACTTCACAGTAAGTTAAAAAAAAATATGATCAGAGATGCACTGCACTGTATGTAACAAATCAAAGTGTATTGGTCATGTACACAGATTAGCTAATGTTACAGCAGTTGAATGAAATGCTTGTGTTTCTAGCTCCTACAGTGCAGTAATACAATATCAATACAATACCAATGCATAAATAATCCAGAAAGTCCAAAACAAGAAAGAAATGCATTCCCTATACAATAAACATGTATCCAAAATGAAGTTTGCCATGACAAAAGGTTTTTCCCCAGGTACATGAATAGGATAATTACTGCAAATTCGATGAGAAACTATGGCCAAATGCTCAAGACAGGCTTAATGCAAAAACTAGTGTCTGCTAAAACGTATTTCTTTAATTTCTTTCATTTGATTACATTGTGAAGATGTCTTCAATCATCATACCTTTGATCACACATGGGATAGAAATGATGGAAATTTGATCTTTAGTCAATTTTAATGGGTAGTGCAAGTGTATAGCTTAATGTGGAAACAGTGTCATGTACTGTTATTTACAGTACTGGAGCATACTACATTCAAAGTACACATTTGAAACATGTATCTTACAATTCACCACATACTTGTACATTTTTTACCAAAGCGATAAAAAAAACAGTATTGTTTATATTATATGTCAAACCACCGGGTTTATTAACCTCTTCCTGTTTGTTTTCATATCTGATAATTGATAGCTTCATTTATGGATCTAAGTTTGCATCTGGATTCCAAATTTTAATGCAATATAATTAGGTATATTCTATTCTAATAAGGCATAGGGTGTCAATATGAAATTACAACACTTTGCTAGATAATACATTTTTAACTCATACCTTCACATTTTCTGGTACAAACATCCCAAACAACCTGTAGCTCAAATATATTTTCTTCCAGGTCAAGATCTGGTTCCAGAATCGGCGTTCCAAATTCAAGAAGCTGTACACATACGGGGAAGTTCCACTGGACCACAGCCCAGGAGCCAGTGACTCTATGTCCTGCAATTCACCCCCGTCCCTGGCCATTTGGGACAGTAGTATACCCACAGACCCTGCAACTAGAGAGCAGGCTCCCCAGCCCTCCCTCAGCTCCTCTCTATGTTATGTGGAGGACTACACTCATCACTGGTATCAACAGACCTCACAGTCACGTTCACAGCACTCAGGACTGGTTCTTCAGCACACAACACTACCAAAGAATATGGGGGCGGTGTACTAATACAAAACGTATCGGAACAAGCTGTGGTCCAACAACATGGCCATTTATTGGAAATAAAGCCTAGAGGGTGTGTGCCAAAACAGAGGGCTGAAGTTCACAGACAAGTTGGGAAACATGCACAAGGACTTATTGTCTCTGTTGTTCCTTTTGGATTCAAAACAGAGGAACTGTATACAAAAAGAATGGACAAATCCATGTTCTGTTTAGATGGATGTTTAGAGTGACGAGTTGCTAATATTATCAGTGGCTCATTTCACTCTGTTGGAGAGATTTGATATGAGAATGGATGGAATAGCAGCCTATTTGGTGGCACTTTCCTTTATAGAGGCCCACTGTGGGACCACTGTGGGACCATTAAATGAACATATTCTTTGATCTACAGCTATTCAAATATATACTGTCAGTGCATTCAACACCCTTTGTTTCTTCACAATATGAAACACCCACAGATACATGGAAGTGGTGTGTACCATTTTCATACATTCATAAATTATACTTACCATTTCTTGCATTTATATAGATGTAATTAAGGCTCAATTCACATATTGAGCCATACAACATTTTATTACACAATGGTTCAAAACAAAACATCTCTTGGAAGTTGCAGAGAACTATAGGAAATAAAAATGTGTATTTGGTACTTTGCATTTGCAATAGATTTTTGGTAAAAGCCATAAACTCAGGTTGTTATTTATAATGTAGCCTATTTTATACTCTATTGATATGTTAATAGAACTTCAATGTGAGAACTTAAAAAATCTAATTGTGACACTTTGGTGCCTGAGAAACACATATTTTATAGTTAGTCTTTTGTGTGAATAATAAAGTTTTTATTTTTATTAATTATATTTACACCAATTGAAATGATGTAATATTTACACACACATGCACACACACAGATGTAAATAACCCCTTGAGATAACATTAAAATCTTGTTTCCATAGACTTCTTTATACAAATTATCCAATGAAACGGTTGTAAGGACAAAATGGAATGGAATAAATTATATATTAACAGTCCAGACCAATAAATATATAGGCGCTTAGAGCTTTATCTCTATTGAGATAGAATCACGTTATATATTTTTTTTAATTATCACTTTGGTACTACTTTCACAAGTATGTGGTGAATATTTGAAACTTTAGCACAAAAACACTTGCAACACAGCCAATCTTACATTCAAAACCTTTCATAGTGCATTAATTTGGTTTGTAAACATCTGTCACCACACAACCATATATCCAAAATATACGTTTACTGTGAAATAAAATTAGTACATTGGTTTAATCACAAAAACACAACATAATGATATATTCTCAATTGAGTTATTTATTTTAACAACCATTTAACCCAATACCAAAACATGTAAGATACATGATTCAAAATTGTCCTTTGAATGTAGTATGCTACAGTACTGTAAATTACAGTACATTACACTGTTTTACATTAGGCTATACACTTGCACTACCCATGAAAATTGACTGGATATCACATTTCCATAATTTCTATCCCTTGTGTGATCAAAAGTGTGATCATTGAAGACATCTTTCACAATGTAATCAAATGCAAGAAATGAAAGAAACAATCTTTAGCAGACACTAGTTTGCATCAAGCCTGTCTTGAGCATTTGGCCATAGGTTTTGATCGAAATGGCAGTAAATATCCTCATTATTCATGTACCTTGGGAAAAACCTTTCGGTCTAAATTGGTCTGGATTGGAATCATTGCATGCCTCCTCTATAGCCAGATGGAGGGTGGTACACTCATGGGGATGGCAATTATACGTCTTCCATCTGTATTGTAGTCATGTATTGTAATTTGCAGTACTGTACTTATGTGTTTGCAGAAGTCCTGTATGTGGCTCAGTTTATTAAAGCATGGTACTAGCAACACCAGAATTGTGTGTTTGATTCTCACCGAGGTCACATACCAAAATGTGTAGACTGTGTCTGCTGCATAAATGGCATTTACAGTGGGGCAAAAAAGTATTTAGTCAGCCACCAATTGTGCAAGTTCTCCCACTGAGATGAGAGAGGCCTGTAATTTTAATCATAGGTACACTTCAACTATGACAGACAAAATGAGGGAAAAAAATCCAGAAACTCACATTGTAGGATTTTTTTATGAATTTATTTGCAAATTATGGTGGAAAATAAGTATTTGGTCACCTACAAACAAGCAAGATTTCTGGCTCTCACAGACCTGTAACTTCTTCTTTAAGAGGCTCCTCTGTCCTCCACTCGGTACCAGTATTAATGGCACCTGTTTGAACTTGTCATCATCAGTATAAAAGACGCCTGTCCACAACCTCAAACAGTCACACTCCAAACTCCACTATGGCCAAGACCAAAGAGCTGTCAAAGGACACCAGAAACAAAATTGTAGACCTACACCAGGCTGGGAAGACTGAATCTGCAATAGGTAAGCAGCTTGGTTTGAAGAAATCAACTGTGGGAGCAATTATTAGGAAATGGTAGACATACAAGACCACTGATAATCTCCCTCGATCTGGGGCTCCACGCAAGATCTCACCCCGTGGGGTCAAAATGATCACAAGAACGGTGAGCAAAAATCCCAGAACCACACGGGGGGACCTAGTGAATGACCTGCAGAGAGCTGGGACCAAAGTAACAAAGCCTACCATCAGCAAGGGCATTGGAGATGAAACGTGGCTGGGTCTTTCAGCATGACAATGATCCCAAACACACTGCCCGGGCAACGAAGGAGTGGCTTCGTAAGAAGCATTTCAAGCTCCTGGAGTGGCCTAGCCAGTCTCCAGATCTCAACCCCATAGAAAATCTTTGGAGGTAGTTGAAAGTCCGTGTTGCCCAGCAACAGCCCCAAAACATCACTGCTCTAGAGGAGATCTGCATGGAGGAATGGGCCAAAATACCAGTAACAGTATGTGAAAACGTGGTGAAGACTTACATAAAACGTTTGACCTCTGTCATTGCCAACAAAGGGTATATAACAAAATATTGAGATAAACTTTTGTTATTGACCAAATACTTATTTTCCACCATAATTGGCAAATAAATTCATTAGAAATCCTACAATGTGATTTTCTGGATTTTTTGATCTCATTTTGTCTGTCATAGTTGAAGTGTACCTATGATGAAAATTACAGGCCTCTCTCATCTTTTTAAGTAGGAGAACTTGCACAATTGGTGGCTGACTAAATGCTTTTTTGCCCCACTGTTACAGCACTCACTTACAGAAAAATGATGTGATTTCAAGTTTTGCACATGCAACATTTTATTTTTCATCTGAAATTTCAAGTGAAATAATGTGAAACCATGTGGTTTTGGAACACTTCACGTGATGATATTTTATATGAAGTTTCACATGTGGATATTTTTTACGAGATTTCACAGGTGATGCCCTGCAAACAGAAATTTGTGGTTAGGATGTCTCCGGAACGTCACGCAGTCACAGTGTTTTCAACTGACATATTAGACACACTTTGGCTGTCACACCCTGACCTGTTTCACCTAATTATATTTACAGGTGTCGCCCACTATCCCCTGTGTATTTATATCTGCGTTCTCTGTCTGTTGCCAGTTCGTATTGTTTGTCAAGCCTACCAGCGTTGTTCCCCCTTGCTCCTGTCTGCTTTTGCTCCTGTTTTCTTGCCCTGACCCTGAGCTTGCCTGCTGCCCTGTACCTTTGCCCCGCCTATCTGGATTACTGACCTCTGCCTGCCCTTTAACCTGTCATTTTGCCTGTCCCTGAACTGTCCTTTTGCCTACCCCTGTTGGAATAATAAACTTTTGTTCTTTCGACACTGTCTGCACCTGGGTCTTACCTTAAACGTGATATTGACATACATAATTATATTGTGAATGTTTAATTATACAATAATTATTATTCAACATGTCCTCACCTGGGATCTAAACTCTTGGTTCATGGCATTCTGATCTTTCTGCTATGCCACCATGTGTGTCAATAGCTGATTTCACCTGTATTCCTACACTCTGGACTTCAAAGTAAAACTCAGCTTTGTTACAAATACACACAAAAAACGATTATATGTATCATAGTTATTCAGGAGTAACATTAAAACAGAATAATATACCCCACCAACATTAGACAACTATACAGAAAACCCTGAAATTGCTGAAAGAAGTTAATTATATCAATGATGAGAGAATAGTCAGATTAACTGATAACTAAAATAGCAGTGCAGATGACACTCCTGTTGCTAAGAGCAGAAATGTATTATAGGTTATGGATATGTAGGGGACTTCTGAGAATTCTACAGAATTCCCCAAATCCAGAGGTTGTGAGTTTAAAATCCAGGTGGGGTTAGTCAGTACTAAGGGATCATGTCAAATGTAATGTTTACACTATTTTAGCTGAACAGTTACTTGAACACTTACAGTGCCTTGCGAAAGTATTCGGCCCCCTTGAACTTTGCGACCTTTTGCCACATTTCAGGCTTCAAACATAAAGATATAAAACTGTATTTTTTTGTGAAGAATCAACAACAAGTGGGACACAATCATGAAGTGGAATGACATTTATTTGATATTTCAAACTTTTTTAACATTTCAAAAACTGAAAAATTGGGCGTGCAAAATTATTCAGCCCCCTTAAGTTAATACTTTGTAGCGCCACCTTTTGCTGCGATTACAGCTGTAAGTCGCTTGGGGTATGTCTCTATCAGTTTTGCACATCGAGAGACTGACATTTTTTCCAATTCCTCCTTGCAAAACAGCTCGAGCTCAGTGAGATTGGATGGAGAGCATTTGTGAACAGCAATTTTCAGTTCTTTCCACAGATTCTCGATTGGATTCAGGTCTGGACTTTGACTTGGCCATTCTAACACCTGGATATGTTTATTTTTGAACCATTCCATTGTAGATTTTGCTTTATGTTTTGGATCATTGTCTTGTTGGAAGACAAATCTCCGTCCCAGTCTCAGGTCTTTTGCAGACTCCATCAGGTTTTCTTCCAGAATGGTCCTGTATTTGGCTCCATCCATCTTCCCATCAATTTTAACCATTTTCCCTGTCCCTGCTGAAGAAAAGCAGGCCCAAACCATGATGCTGCCACCACCATGTTGGACAGTGGGGATGGTGTGTTCAGCTGTGTTGCTTTTACGCTAAACATAACGTTTTGCATTGTTGCCAAAAAAGTTCAATTTTGGTTTCATCTGACCAGAGCACCTTCTTCCACATGTTTGGTGTGTCTCCCAGGTGGCTTGTGGCAAACTTTAAACAACACTTTTTATGGATATCAGAGTCTCCCACCTCCCACAGAGTCTCCCACCTCAGCTGTAGATCTCTGCAGTTCATCCAGAGTGATCATGGGCCTCTTGGCTGCATCTCTGATCAGTCTTCTCCTTGTATGAGCTGAAAGTTTAGAGGGACGGCCAGGTCTTGGTAGATTTGCAGTGGTCTGATACTACTTCTATTTCAATATTATCGCTTGCACAGTGCTCCTTGGGATGTTTAAAGCTTGGGAAATCTTTTTGTATCCAAATCCGGCTTTAAACTTCTTCACAACAGTATCTCGGACCTGCCTGGTGTGTTCCTTGTTCTTCATGATGCTCTCTGCGCTTTTAACGGACCTCTGAGACTATCACAGTGCAGGTGCATTTATACGGAGACTTGATTACACACAGGTGGATTGTATTTATCATCATTAGTCATTTAGGTCAACATTGGATCATTCAGAGATCCTCACTGAACTTATGGAGAGAATTTGCTGCACTGAAAGTAAAGGGGCTGAATAATTTTGCACGCCCAATTTTTCAGTTTTTGATTTGTTAAAAAAGTTTGAAATATCCAATAAATGTCGTTCCACTTCATGATTGTGTCCCACTTATTGTTGATTCTTCACAAAAAAATACAGTTTTATATCTTTATGTTTGAAGCCTGAAATGTGGCAAAAGGTCATAAAGTTCAAGGGGGCCGAATACTTTCGCAAAGCACTGTAAATTATGGTCTATGAGAGGTGCATCCCAATATGACACTGCTGAACCAAAAAATAATTTAGTACAGCACTGACTGTATTGCAGTGGTGATGAAAATAAAATAATTTAGAACAGCACTGACTGTATTGCTGTAGTGATGAAAAACATTTTTTTTTAGTACATCTCTGACTGTACTGCTGTTGTGGGGATAAGAAAATAATTAAGTCTGGAAAATTAGAGGGATAACAAATACATTACTATCTAAAAAAATTAGAAAACATATTAGAGGTATATGTGTGAAAATCTAAATTTGCATTGTTGAATACAATATTTAAAATCCTGACAATCACTCCTGCTTTCATTTTCCTTGTATTATTCAAGAGCTGGAATTACTTTTCAGTTTGAAGCATATAAAACTCGCTATAGAAGTTACTTTACCTTTATGCTGGAAATTTGTGCCGATCTAGCCCTACTTGGACTGGATTGGTTTTCACTTGAATGGCACAAGATGGTGTCACAGGGTTTGATGAATGTAAATACCTTTTAGGTCCTTCAATTCAAGGTAATTTTTTCCATGATGTCACTGTGCTCTTTGACAAACATCAACAACACCAAAATGAAATGAAATAGTTAAAGATAATATGTATGTCACCCTGATCCAGCACTGTCCTTACTATCATATATGTTCCTTCATGCTTTTTCTTCTGTTATGAAGGATTGACACATTTATATGATGGCGTGAAATTAGGAAGTAGACCTATGTCTTTTGGGGCTGGGCTGAATTTTTGGTTTCTGTTTATAGAAGCATTTGCGCTTATCTTATTGTTAAAGACCTTTCAAATCTTTAACAAGACAAAGAAAAATGCCTCTCAGCAGCCGCCGGTAACTCTGAAGATGCGGAAAGACAAGGTGATGACATCACCTGTCGCAAGCACAACGGGAAAACTCAAAAGCGGAAGGAAAGTTTGTAGCTGTGTCGTGGAAGATTGGGCTGCTGTTTCCTTCCCCGCCTCAGGTCATAGTCCCCCATCTCTCAGCTCACTCACCTAAACCAGTCAAGCAACGAGACCAATGTGATGTGCTTTACCTCTGTTCATCTGTGTGAGGAAATGCTTATTTTCATCCACAGTACATAAACAAGATTATTTTTTATCCTTTATTTAACTAGGCAAGTCAGTTAAGAACACATTCTTATTTACAATGATGGGTTAACTGCCTTGTTCAGGGGCAGAATGACAGATGTTTTTACTTTGTCAGCTTGGGGATTCAATCTAGCAACCTTACTGGCCCAACGCTCTAACCACTAGGCTACCTGCCACCCCTTTACCAATGACTCTAGGGGAAGAACATTATGAATGTTGTCGTTAGTAGGAGGAGCGCTCCCTGGCTCTGTGTGTGGGCCTCTGGTCTCTCATGCCTCACTCAGCAGGCTGACTGGATGCCTTAAGCCTGAGGAGATATGAGTTGATTATATGTCTGGTGTGTGGGGTCGAGGGGGTAGCATTGGGGTTTTATCCCACCAAGCAACTTAGCACATTCAACATTGTCATGGTAACTGAATCGTAAACGAAGTCGGACATGATCGATCAGAATCCACCACATTTGAAAAACAAACAAACAAAGTAAGTACACTGAGTTTACCAAACATTAGGAACACCTTCCTAATATTGAGTTGCACCCCCTTTTGCTCTCAGAACAGCCTCAATTTGTTGGGACATGGACTCTACAAGGTGTCGAAAGTGTTCCACAGGGATGCTGGCCCATGTTGACTCCAATGCTTCCCACAGTTGTGCCAAGTTGGTTGGATGTCCTTCGGGTGGTAGACCATTCTTGATACACACGGGAAACTGTTGAGCATGACAAGCCCAGCAGCGTTGCAGTTCTTGACACAAACTGGTGTGCCTGGCACCTACCATACCCCGTTCCAAAGGCTCTTAAATATTTTGTCTTGCCCATTCACCCTCTAAATGGCACACATACACAATCGATGTCTCAATTGTCTCAAGGCTTAAAAATCCTTCTCCTCCCCTTCATCTACACTGATTTAAATGGATTTAAGTGACATCAATGATGGATCATAGCTTTCACCTGGATTCACTTGGTCGATCTGTGTCATGGAAAAAAAAATCATTTTAATCCATAGAGACGTGAAGGAGAAGCTCGTCGGATGTTGATCTCTTCTCGGCTGGGTCCTCATTTGGGACCCAAGGTCCTTGTTGTTAAGTGTCCTTAATGTTTTGTATTCTCGGTGTAGTAGGTGCAGCCACGGTCCACGTCTACAGTTTTATTGGGAACCAGTGAGGGCAATGCTAATTGTCACTTACACAAGATAGATGCTAGAATCCATATTCCCACTCTTATTCTCTCTTATTGCAAGGGGGGGGGGGGGGTATCTGGAGGTGGATTTGGTGGTTGGGTGAGAACTGAGAAGCAACATCCCAGCTTACAGATGTCAGGGAAGGGATATGGTTTCACTCCAACCACAAACATCACTCACCACTGTCGTTTTCATATGGGGAAAGAAACATACAAACAAAGATGGGATGGAAAAGGCATGAGAGACAGCTTATTCTCAGTGTTGATGTTTGCAACAGGGACACTTTTCTGCCACTTGCTTGGGGTGTTACTAATTGTAGATGGGGATGCATTGCACCTAAGGTTGGGTTGGTTCCATAACATTTGCATATTTATTCTGCCACCTTGCTCTGACCACTACCTCTCCTTCCACAAACCCTAAACGTAGACCTCTTATTCGTTATTTAATTATAGATGTGGTCGAGATAACTCGTGCTGAAATGACTGTACCTGTGATGTAGGCCTACCTGTTTAGGACACTTTTCCGAGGTTGGAAATTATAGGTCTATCCATATACTGTACGTAGACATTTCCAAAATAATTAGGACAGAATTGTCTTGCTTTGCGTGCACACCTGTGTCTGTGGTTCACACACCTGTATCTCTAGAGGTTAAGAGCATTGGGCCAGTAACTGAAAGGTCGCTGGTTTCAATCCCCGAGCTGGCCAGGTGGAAAAGTCTGCTGTTCTGCCTCTGAGCAAGACAGTTAACCCCCAACAACAACTACTCCCCGGGTGCTGATAACATGGAAGTCGATTCAGAGGGGTTGGGTTAAATGCAAAAGCCGTGTTTTGGTTTAATGCTTTCGGTTGTGCAACTGACTAGGTATCCCCCCCATTAGCTAATGAGCCCTGCTAAACATGCGTGTTATGCTGCCACCTATGATTGGCTGCAACAGACAGGAAGAAGTGGAAGCATGTGCATGCAAAACGAGGAGACAACATTAGCACCCATGTTTGATTTGGGAAGGGGGGTCAATTCTGTTTTGAATAGGTTTGTTTCTTGCGCACTGCTTTGTAAATGATGCAGAATTAATATAGGCCGAAACCATCTACCGATTATGGATAAAGTGTTGCTTCATGTGCTCGTGGGAAATGGGGAACTGGGAAATGGTAGCTAAGTCTACATGAATGTGTTCACGTGCCTTTGAAGTCGGAACAATTCTTCAACCAATAAGATTTTAGCTTGATAAGCTAGCTAACATTGCTTATAACTAAGTTAGATAACTTGCTTAACTTTGACATAATGGACAAACTATCTATATTTTACTTATTGATTACGTTGTAATTGTCAAAAACGTATTTGTCATCTTTTGGTTGAAAAGGTAAAAGGTCAGTGGTGAAATGTCACAACTCGTCAACTCGGGTAACAACATTTTCTTTAAGTTTCCCACTTGTAATTCCAACTTGGAGTGTTGCAGTAGTGTGTATTCATGGATGGCAAAAGAAGCCAGGCTTCCCCAAAACATTTACCAAGCAAAAATAGGAAAAAACTCTTTCCTCTCTGTGTTTAATAATTTTACTTCAATTCTCAAGAGGCTAAATGTATCTCACCGGAGAATGCATCCGAGCATGCGAAACAGCGCCCCTCTGTCTCTGCATGTGTCGGCCATCTATCTGATGCTGTCTGGTCCACAAGATTATGACACTGTTGCCGCTCGCAGCATTGAATGCAAGGGAAGCCACCAAGCATTTGGCCTCCCCTTGATAAAAAAAGTCTAAAAGAATAGCCAATCAGTGTTAAGCTAAAGTGAGCTCAACTGTGATGGGTCCAGTGTCAAGGGAAGCCCATTTGGATTTGGCGTCACTCCCATCATCGCATCGAGAGCATACGTCATTGACAGAAACATCTTGAATTGTTGCATCTCATTGTGTTGTTGTCCTCCAGTGGCTAGCTAGCAGAAATAGTCCCTTTCCTAAATTAGCCATGGATGGAGAAAGGGATTTGGACTTGTAGTTTTACTTAATTCTCCATACCAGCCAGTGATTCTGATCCAGCCATTAATCCATACATTGTGTCCCTGGCCTGTGAGGATGGAAGTTCAATATGTAACTAGATGAACAGTAGAAGGCTCATGTTAACTAGCTAACATTGCCCATGAAAGTAAGTTAGGTTAACGAGCAAGCATTTTAGCCAGGAAACTTAAGAAAACAAAAAATAAAAGTATGTACTGTATGACAGTGATAGTCTGTTTCATCCACATGAAAGAGATGAGGATGGCATTGGAGTTTCTCTACAAGTAGGGTGAGTCAACATGTTTTTCTACTTGCACACGCACGTACCCACGCACACACCCACGCACACGCACGCACGCACGCACGCACGCACACACACACACACACACACACACACACACACACACACACACACACACACACACACACACACACACACACACACACACACATAAAAATCAGAAACATAGACAGCCACATCATATTTAGACTAAATTGTTTTTGGTATCTTTTAGTTGTCACTGTATAACACTAAGCGTAGGTGATTTGATGATGTTGAAATTTTGAAGTTGAAATGGTGCTGAAATAATGGAGGCAGTTTTGTTTTCTTTGTGAATTGCGGTAACTCTCTATGGTTCTATACTGAACAAAAATATAAACGCAACATGGGAAGTGTTGGTCCCATGTTTCATAAACTGGAATAAAAGATCCCAAATTATGTTCCATACGCACAAAAAGCTTATTTCTCTAAAATGTTTTTTTTTGTTTACATCCCTGTTAGTGGGCATTTCTCCTTTGCCAAGATAATTCATCCACCTGACAGGTGTGGCATATCAAGACGCTGATTAAAAAGCATGCTTATTACACAGGTGCGCCTTGTGCTAGGGACAATACAAGTTCACTAAAATGTGCAGTTTTGTCACACAACACAACGCCACAGATGTCTAAAGTTTTGAGGGAGCGTGCAATTGGCATGCTGACTGCAGGAATGTCCACCAGAGCTGTTGCCAGAGAGTTGAATGTCCATTACTCTACCATAAACCATCTCCAACATTGTTTTAGAGAATTTGTCAGTATGTCCAACCAGCATCACAACCACAGACTACGTGTAGGGTGTTGTGTGGGTAAGCTTTTTGCTGATGTTAACGTTGTGAACAGAGTGCCCCATGGTGGCGGTGGGGTTATGGTATGGGCAGGTATAAGCTACAGACAACAAACGCAATTGCATTTTATCGACGGCAATTTGAATGCTCTTGCCATTCATCCGCCGCCATCATCTCATGTTTCAGCAGAACAATGCATGGCCCCATATCGCAAGGATATATACACAATTCCTGTCCCAGTTCTTCCATGGCCTTCATACTCACCAGACATGTCACCCATTGGGGCGGCAGGGTAGCCTACTGGTTAGAGTGTTGGACTAGCAACCGGAAGGTTGCAAGTCTGTCGTTCTGCCCCTGAACAGGCAGTTAACCCATTGTTCCTAGGCCATCATTGAAAATAAGAATTTGTTCTTAACTGACTTGCCTAGTTAAATAAAGGTAAAATAAAAAAATAAAATACAAATGTTTGGGATGCTCTGGATTTATGTGTACAACAGCGTGTTCCAGTTCCCGTCAATATCCAGCAACTTCGCACAGCCATTGAAGAGGAGTGGGACAATATTCCACAGGCCACGATCAACTCTATGCGAAGACAGGTTTTCTGATCCACGCCCCTACCTTTTTTTTAAAAAGATATCTGTGACCAACAGATGCATATCTGTATCTATTCCCAGACATTTGAAATCCATAGATTAGGGCCGAATGAATTTATTTAAATTAATTGATTTCCTTATGAACAGTAAAATCTTTGAAATTGTTGCATGTTGGGTTTAGATTTATTTTCAGTGTAAATCAATAGTTGTTTAGTGGTCCGAAAATGTTGGAAACATTAACTTGCTTTACCATTCTGTAGGTCATGCAATGTGCTTTATGGACTTGATCCCCGGTTTTGTGATGAATCAAACGTGTGATTGAATTTATTCTGCCACTGTGTCTTCTTATTGTCTCGGCCTTTAGGCCTGTATATCACGTTCGTAATGCATATGAATTAACTAATTGGTTATAGAGAAAACAACGCAATTATCATAATACATCAATTGTAATATGGCTTTTTTCCCTGGCTTCCCCAGTGATTTTACCCACGCACCGCTACTGCGTTCAAGTAAAATTCCCCGCTGGGAACTAAGAGCTTCCGATAACTCCGGTAGCACGTGCCAAAGCCTACCTTCAGACCAAGGTAGGTCGCAGTTGTAATATTGTGGTCAACACAATATAACGTAGTTAGCATATTTAGCCCTGAGTAGCCATTTGGGCAAAATAATCCAACCGCACATTGACAACCGCCGGGCTATAAGAAAAGAGTTTTACAACACATTTTACAACCACTTTTTTACTTAATTTAACTTTTATTTAACTTTTTTTTTAATTTAACGTTAATTTTCTTCAATAAAATATATTGAAGCAAAGTTTTAAAAAGAGGGGCAAAGTGCTGTTATTTAGACCGATTTGCCTTATTTGTCAACTCCCACACAATTTCTGTCCTTTCTGTCCTTCCATCCGAATGCTGCTGCGGGTTCTTTGCTTGTCTTGACCAATCAGATTCACGGAAATCGCAGGTAGCGCGGGCTGGACAAAGCTCAAGGTGCGCTCTTCACTTTCCTCTGGCTGGTATTTATTTAGCAAGCATAATAACACAACACTCCCGACATACACAAGCAAAGACTATTACATAAATGTAACAGCCTATACACCTAAACATTAGCCATCGTACACGCTGTATTGCCTGGTAACGAGACAATTTTTCAGTCTGATCAACTGTAGGCTACTAACAACAGTAGCTGCATTGTCTAGCCTCCCTCTAGCCAATGTTAACGAAGAGGTAACGTTGTGTAGGCTTATTTATAGCCCATTTGGTTGTGAGAAAATGTGAATTGATCAAATGTGGTTTATATTCAAACTTGGACTGACTAGGCAATTTAGGATTTTCAGTCCAAAATTATTAACTGGAATTAATCAATAAACACAATAGCTGAAAGACTGTGAGTACATGTTTTATTCAGCCTACAGTTGCATAGGGCAGGACTACACGATGCAAATCTGCTTAAAGAAAGCTCAGCCCTGTGTGTTTTATTGTCCAATCATGTTGCTTTCTCTGTGTGTACGTGTAAAGGAACCCTCCTGTCCTTTTAAAACACAATTCAGACATGAGCAAGTACAAGGTTGCTGCAGTTGACAGGGTTTTTATCCTCACCAAACCCAGTTTTCCCAGGAGTTTTTTTAAAACCCACGTGACCTGATTAGAAAAACTCTGGTCCCATCACAGCCCATATTAAACCTTTTTTACAAGAAGTGAATCATGTATACAGTATAAGGCATTGACTTTTACGTGGATAGATTACAAGATCAAGAAATACTACGGGCCCCATAATTGTTTTTATCGCCACACCACTCTTGGACATATTTTGCCACCTTTGTGCTCAATAGTTAGTCCTATACTAAA
Organism: Oncorhynchus mykiss; assembly: GCF_013265735.2. NCBI lineage: Eukaryota > Metazoa > Chordata > Actinopteri > Salmoniformes > Salmonidae > Oncorhynchus > Oncorhynchus mykiss. The sequence continues at coordinate 45,863,397 of NC_050570.1, read as the reverse complement.
AAAATCACAACAGTTGGTTTGTTTGCACCCTCATGATAGCACTCTCATGGGCGCTATCATGTCTTTTGCCTCTCGTTTTTCAGCTATTTGTGCCGGACTGCTGATAGGCTACAATTAGCCTACGCCTGCAAGTAATTTGGGTTAATGACGATTCCGTTGCCTTGTAGACCCGCAACAGCCGATGGATGCTCCTCGTTCTTTTCCTATTAGTTCCTATGGACTTTCAGTTTTGGAGAAGAATATTTTGTTGCCTGCAAATTGCTGGTAATTATACTGTTGGAATGAAAGTTTTATTTAACAAGCTATATCCAAATTACCTTTAATTGACATGCCCATTTTATAAAATCATTGTCAACATTAAAATAATACCCTCTTTTGCTTGTTCAAATGTTTTAGGGTAAAATACATGACCCCTTGTTAGTTTTCATTGCGCCATAGATGTCCGTTTTTTTGCGTATTTTTTTTATATTTACTTTAATAATAATAATAGGCTACTACAAATACTACTACTAATAATAATAATAATAGTAATAATTATAAACTCATGCCTAATCGAATTTATGTATTTGCATCAAATATTTAAATCATATATATATATATATGATTTAAATATTTGATGCAAATACATAAATATATATATATATATATATATATATATATATATATATATATATATATATATATATATATATATATATATTTATGAAAATGCCTAACCCTAACATCGTCATATATATATATATATATATATATATATGATTTAAATATTTGATGCAAATACATAAATTCGATTATATATATATATATATATATATATATATATATATATATATGACGATGTTAGGGTTAGGCATTTTCATGCTCAAACTTCTGAAATCTTCGGATTGCTCATTTCGTAAAAATAGATATTATTGCAGTGCATAGTTGACCACTGAGGCTTTATTTGAAACTGAACTGCATTCAAATTCCAGATCCACATAAGCCCCCAAGGCAAAATCCGTGCAGTCATTTCTTCATGTCCATGAAATTGTAGGCAAAACCTCGGATGAAATTCAAGCAAAAGACCTTTAAACGTCCGTTTCAAAAATTAAGACTCTAATGTGATAGCTGTGGCTTGAAGCTACATTTAAAAGGGGATATGCTACACGGTTCATGTACAAGAGGAGACAAAACACGAATCTAAATGTTGAGATTGAGTAAAGTCAGTTAAGGAGAGCGGATAGAATTCCATCCCATTGTCCACATCCCATCACATAATTTGAGTTCTCGGCATACAATCCTGGTGGTGGCTTGGGTACCAGTGTCCGAAATTGTTCATGTATCCACCGGATTGCGCAGGCGTCCCCTTATTTGCCATGGAAACGTCCCAAAGTGGCGGCATCCCCGGGGAACACGGAGACCCAGATGACCCAGGGTGCAGGTGTTCTCCCTCCGGTCCGCCCGGGCCATGCTTCATGATCTTCTTGTACTTGGAGCGTTTGTTCTGGAACCATATCTTAACCTGCAACAATAAATACAATTTAGTATATTAAGCCTGCAATTAGGCTATTATTATAATAGCCTCATTGTTGTTAATATAATTGTTATTTGATAATATTGTTATGTACCTTTGCATGTTGCCAGCATACTGGCAAATAGAGCATTACATTATTCAAATTATAACTGTAGGCTTTGACTGCATTGTTAGCGAAAAGGAATAATATAAATATTTTCCATTTGAAACCAATACGTTGGACTAAAAACAGAACATTCACAAGAATGACAAAATAAAGCTGGTGGGTGAGTTCAGGTTGCCAGGAGAATGAACTGTAAACCGCACTACAGACCAGGCAAGCAATACGTTTGGCATTCCTTTAAGGGTGTTTTCCCCATTCTACGAACAATGCAGAGAATTTATAGAGATATTTTGATATGGAGAGAGCCTGGTGAGACGTTTATGTAACCGCAACACCCACAGCGTGGTAAAAGCATCTCTGGTAAAATCTAATTATGAATTGCAATTGATTGTGGAGATGAGTGGAAAACACGGCTCAGATAGCTCACATTTCGCAAGGGCTGCCCAAGAGTGTCACCCCAAACACGCCAATGACAGAAATACTGTTGTGATGTCTTGAATTAATTACATTTACAGTGCAATCGGGAAAGTACTCAGACCCCTTCAAATGTTCCAAATTTGGTTACATTACAGCCTTATTCTAAAACATATTAAATTGTTTTTCCCTCATCAACCCACACACACACACCATAATGACAAAGAAAAAACATGTTTTTATACATTTTTGCAAAAAATATTACATTTACATAAATATATAAGTATTCAGACCCTTTGCTATGAGACTCGAAATTGAGCTCAGGTGCATCCTGTTTCCATTGATCATGCTTGAGAAGTTTCTACAACATGATTGGAGTCCACCTGTGGTAAATTCTATTGATTGGACATTATTTGGAAAGGGACACACCTGTCTATATAAGGTCCAACAGGTAACAGTTCATGTCAGAGCAAAAACCAAGTCATGAGGTCGATGGAATTGTCCGTAGAGCTCCGAGACAGGATTGTGTCAAGTCACAGATCTGGGGAAGGGTACCAAAAAATGTCTGCAGCATTGAAGGTTCCCAAGAACACAGTGGCCGCCATCATTCTTAAATTGAATACGTTTGGAACTGTAACGGCAATCTTCCTGGGAAGGAGAGGAGGACCAAAATGTAGCGTGGTTATTTATAAACATCTTTAATGAAAGATGAAAACGTGAACACTATACAAAATAAGAAAACGTGGAAAAACCGAAACAGTTCTAACTGGTGCAATACACAGAGACAGGAACAATCACCCACAAGATACCTAAAGAATATGGCTGCCTAAATATGGTTTCCAATCAGAGACAACGATAAACACCTGCCTCTGATTGAGAACCACTCCAGGCAACCATAGACTTACCTAGAACACTCAACTGAACACAACCCCATAGACTACAAAACCCGTAGACAAAACAAGACACATAAATCACCCATGTCACACTCTGGCCTAACCAACATAATAAAGAAAACACAGAAGACTAAGGCCAGGGCGTGACAGTACCCCCCCCCCCCCCCCCCGAAGGTGCGGACTCCCGGCCGCAAACCTAAACCCATAGGGGAGGGTCTCGGTGGGCGTCTGTCCACGGTGGCGGCGCGGGACGTGGACCCCACTCCATCACAGTCTTAGTCTTAGGAAGATCCTGGTTTACTTAGGTCCCTTGAGTGGCGACCCTCACTGCCGACCTTGGCCTAGTAACCTTAACAAAGGGCCCCACTGGACTGAGGGGCAGCTATGGACTGAGGGACAGCTCGGGACTGAGGTAGTTCGGGACTGAGGGGTAGCTCTGGACTGAGGGGTAGTTCGGGACTGAGGGGTAGCTCAAGACTGAGGGGTAGCTCAAGACTGAGGGGTAGCTCAAGACTGAGGGCTAGCTGAAGACTGATAGGTAGCTCAGGACTGATAGGTAGCCCAGGACTAAGAGATAGCTCAGGCAGGTTGATGGCTCTGGCGGATCCTGGCTGAATGGCGGCTCTGGCGGATCCTGGCTGAATTTCGGCTCTTGGCTGAATGGCGGCTCTGGCGGATCCTGGCTGACTGGCGGCTCCTGGCTGACTGGCGGCTCTGGAAGATCCTGGCTGACTGGCGGCTCTGGAAGATCTTGGCTGACTGGCGGCTCTGGAAGATCCTGGCTGACTGGCGGCTCTGGAAGATCCTGGCTGACTGGCGGCTCTGGAGGATCCTGGCTGACTGGCGGCTCTGGAGGATCCTGGCTGACTGGCGGCTCTGGCTGCTCCATGCTGACTGGCGGCTCTGGCTGCTCCATGCTCCACGGGAGACTCTGGCGGCTCATGACAGACGGGAGACTCTGGCGGCTCTTTGCAGACGGGAGACTCTGGCGGCTCATGACAGAAGGGAGACTCTGGCGGCTCATGACAGACAGGAGACTCTGGCGGCTCATGACAGACGGGAGACTGGCAGGTCATGACAGACGGGAGACTCTGGCGGCTCATGACAGACAGGAGACTCTGGCGGCTCATGACAGACGGGAGACTCTGGCGGCTCATGACAGACGGGAGACTCTGGCGGCTCATGACAGACAGGAGACTCTGGCGGCTCATGACAGACGGGAGACTCTGGCGGCTCATGACAGACGGGAGACTCTGGCAGCTCATGACAGACGGGAGACTCTGGCGGCTCATGACAGACGGGAGACTCTGGCGGCTCATGACAGACGGGAGACTCTGGCGGCTAATGACAGACGGGAGACTCTGGCGGCTCATGACAGACAGGAGACTCTGGCGGCTCATGACAGACGGGCAGCTCAGGCGGCGCTGGGCAGACGAGCAGCTCAGGCGACGCTGGAGAGGAGGAAGGCTCTGACAGCGCTGGACAGGCGAGGCGCACTGCAGGCCTGGTACGTGGTGTCAGCACTGGTGGTACTGGGCCAAGGACACGCACAGAAAGCCTGGTGCGGGGAGCTGCCACCGGAGGGCTGGTGCGTGGAGGTGGTACTGGATAGACCGGACCGTGCAGGCGCACTGGAGCTCTTGAGCACCGAGCCTGCCCAACCTTACCTGGTTGAATGCTCCCGGTTGCCCTGCCAGTGCGGCGAGGTGGAATAGCCCGCACTGGGCTGTGCAGGCGATCCGGAGACACCATGCGTAAGGCTGGTGCCATGTACGCCGGCCCAAGGAGACGCACTGGAGACCAGATGCGTAGAGCCGGCTTCATGGCACCTGGCTCGATGCCCACTCTAGCCCGGCCGATACGAGGAGCTGGTATGTACCGCACCGGGCTATGCACCCGCACTGGGGACACCGCTCCACAGCATAACAAGGTGCCTGCCCGGTCTCTCTAGCCCCCCGGTAAGCACAGGAAGTTGCCGCAGGTCTCCTACCTGGCTTCGCCATACTTCCTGTGTGCCACCCAAGAAATTTTTGGGGCTGACTCTCGGGCTTCCTTGCCAGCCGTGTTCCCTCGTATCGCCGGCTCCTCTCTCCGGCTGCCTCTGCTCTCCTAGCTGCCTCCACCTGTACCCATGGGAGGCGATCCTTTCCCGCCAGGATCTCCTCCCAAGTGTAGCAACCCTTGCCGTCCAACACATCATCCCATGTCCATTCCTCCTTGCGCTGCTCCTGCTGCCGCTGCCTGTCACCACGCCGCTTGGTCCTGTTGTGGTGGGTGATTCTGTAACTGCAATCTTCCTGGGAAGGAGAGGAGGACCAAAATGCAGCGAGGTTATTTATAAACATCTTTAATAAAAGATGAAACCGTGAACACTATACAAAATAAGAAAACGTGGAAAAAACGAAACAGTACTAACTGGTGCAAAACACAGAGACAGGAACAATCACCCACAAGATACCTAAAGAATATGGCTGCCTAAATATGGTTCCCAATCAGAGACAACGATAAACACCTGCCTCTGATTGAAAACCACTCCAGGCAACCATAGACTTACCTAGAACACTCAACTGAACACAACCCCACAGACTACAAAACCCCATGGAAAAACAAGACACATAAATCACCCATGTCACACCCTGGCCTAACCAACATAATAAAGAAAACACAGAATACTAAAGCCAGGGCGTGACAGGAACCATCAAGACTCTTCCTAGAGCTGGCCGCACGGCCACACTGAGCAATCTGGGGAGAAGGGCCTTGGTCAGGGAGGTGATGAAAATCCTGGCGGTCACTGGGAGAACCTTACAGAAGGACAACCATCTCTGCAACACTCCAACAATCAGGCCTTATGTTAGAGTGGCTAGACGGAAGCAACTCTAAAGGCACCTAAAGGAAAAGGACTCTCAGACCATGAGAAATAACCAAAGTTGAACTCTTTGGCCTGAATGCCAAGCATCACGTCTGGAGAAAACCTGGCACCATCCCTACGGTGAAGCATGGTGGTGGCAGCAGCATCATGCTGTGGGAATGTTTTTCAGCGGCAGGGACTGGGAGACTAGTAAGGATTGAGGGAAATATAAACGGCACAAAGTACAGAGAGATCCCTGATGAAAGCCTGCTCGAGAGTGCTCCGGACCTCAGACAGGACATCGACCCTAAGCACACAGCCAAGGCAATGTAGGAGTGGCTTCTGGACAAGACTCTGAATGTCATTGAGTGGCCCAGCCAGAGCCCGGACTTGAACCCGATCGAACATCTCTGGAGAGACCTGAAAATAGCCGTGCAGCAACGCACCCCATCCAACCTGACAGAGCGTGAGAGGATCTGCAGAGAAGAATGACAGAAACTCCCAAAATACGGGTGTGCCAAGCTTGTAGCGTCATACGCAAGTAGACTCAAGGTTGAAATCACTGCCAAAGGTGTTTCAACAAAGTACTGAGTAAAGGGTCTGTATACAGTGGCTTGCGAAACTATTCACCCCCTTGGCATTTTTCCTATTTTGTTGCCTTACAACCTGGAATTAAAATATATTTTTTGGGGGGGGGTGGTAATTATTTGATTTACACAACATGCCTACCTCTTTCAAGATTCAAAATATTTTTTATTGTGAAACAAACAAGGAATAAAATAAAAAAAAACAGAAAACTTGAGCATGCATCCCCAAAGTCAATACTTTGTAGAGCCACTTTTTGCAGCAAGCCTCTTGTGGTATGTCTCTATAAGCTTGGCACATCTAGCCATGGGGATTTTTGCCCATTCTACAAGGCAAAACTGCTCCAGCTCCTTCAAGTTGGATGGGTTACACTGGTGTACTGAAATCTTCAAGTCATACCACAGATTCTCAATTGAATGGAGGTCTGGGATTTGACTAGGCCATTCCAAGATATTTAAATGTTTCCCCTTAAACCACTCGAGTGCTGCTTTAGCAGTATGCTTGGGTCATTGTCCTACTGGAAGGTGAACCTCGGTCCCAGTCTACAAATCTCTGGAAGACTGAAAAAGGTTTCCCTCCAGAATTTCCCTCATTCCTTCAACTCTGACCAGTTTCCCAGTCCCTGCTGATGAAAAACATCCCCACAGCATGATGCTGCCACCACCATGTTTCACTGTGGGGATGGTGTTCTCAGGTGATGACACGTGTTGGGTTTGTGCTAGACATAGCGTTGTCCTTGAAGGCCATAAAGCTCAATTGTAATCTCATTTGACCAGAGTACGGTTCTTCCATATGCTTGGGGACTCTCCGACATTGCTTATTTTTTTCTTTAAGCAATGGCTTTTTTTCTGGCCACTCTTCCGTAAAGCCCAACTCTGTGGAGAGTACGGCTTAAAGTGGTCCTATGGACCGATACTCCAATCTCCGCTGTGGAGCTTTGTAGTTCCTTCAGGGTTATCTTTGGTCTCTTTGTTGCTTCTCTGATTAATGCCCTCTTTGCCTGGTCCGTGAGTTTTGGTGGGCTCTCTTGGCAGGTTTGTTGTGGTGCCATATTCTTTCCATTTTTTAATAATGGATTTAATGGTGCTCCGTGGGATGTTCAAAGTTTCTGATATGTTTTTATAACTCAACCCTGATCTAGACTTCCCCACAACTTTGTCCCTGACCTGTTTGGAGAGCTCCTTGGTCTTCATGGTGCCGCTTGCTTGGTGGTGCCGCTTGCTTGGTGGTGTTGCAGACTCTGGGGCCTTTCAGAACAGGTGTATATATACTGAGATCATGTGACACTTAGATTGCACATAGGTGGACTTTATTTAACAAATTATGTGACTTCTGAAGGAAATTGGTTGCACCAGATCTTATTTGGGGGCTTCATAGCAACGGGGGTGAATACATATGCATGCACCACTTTTCCATTCTTAAAAAAAAAAAGATTTGAAGCAAGTTATTTATTTAATTTCACTCGTGTTTGTCCATTACATGAAATCCAAATAAACATCCATTTAAATTACAGGTTGTAATGCAACAAAATATGAAAAACACCAAGGGGGATGAATACTTTTGCAAATACTTATGTTGTTTATTTATTATTTGTTAATCATTTGCAAAATTAAAAAAAAATACCCCATGTCATCATGGGGTATTGTACTCCTTTTTCTCTCCAATTTTGGTAGTTACAGTCTTGTCTCATCGCTGCAATTTCCATACGGACTCGGGAGAGGCAAAGGTCGAGAGCCGTGCATCCTCCGAAACACAACCCAACAAAGCCGCACTGCTTCTTTGACACAATGCCCACTTGACCCAGAAGCCAGTCGCACCAATGTGTCGGAGGAAACACCGTACACCTGGCGACCGTGTCAGCATGTACTGTGCCCGGCGCACCACAGGAGTCGCTATTTCACGATGGGACAAGGACATCCCTGCCAGCCAAACCCTCCCCTAACCTGGACGACCCTGGGCTTATTGTGCGCCGCCCCATGGGTCTTCCGGTTGCGGCCGGCTGCGACAGAGCCTTGACTCGAACCCAGAATCTCTAGTGGCACAGCTAGCACTGTGATGCAGTGCCTTAGACCACTGCAACACTGCGCCACTAGGGAGGCCCCATCATGGTGTATTGTGTGTAGATTTATGAGGGGAAAAAACGATTTAATCCATTTTAGAATAAGGTTGTAATGTAACAAAATGTGGAAAAAGTCAAAGGGTCTGAATACTTTCCGAATGCGGCAGTCTTTACAAACTTTCAGATTGGACCAAGTCACTATTAAACGAGTCACAAGAAAGTCTCAAGTCATAAGGTCAGAGTCTCAAGTCGAGTCCCAAGTAGAACGTGGTCAAGACTTGAGTCAAGTCCAAAGAAATACATTACCTATCAACTCATTCCAGGGTTTTTCTTTATTTTTTTAAATGTTCTACATTGTAGAATAATAGTGAAGACATCAAAACTATGAAATAACACATCATGTAGTAACCGAAAAAGTGTTATATATATTTTAGATTTAAGATTCTTCAAAGTAGCCACCCTTGATGACAGCTTTGCACACTCTTGGCATTCTCTCAACCAGCTTCACCTGGAATGCTTTTCCAACAGTCTCGAAGGAGTTTCCACATATGCTGATCATTTGTTGGCTGCTTTTCCTTTACTCTGCGGTCCAGCTCATCCCAAACCATCTCAATTGGGTTGAGGTCGGGGGATTGTGGAGGCCAGGTCATCTGATGCAGCACACCATCACTCTCTTTCTTGGTCAAATAGCCCTGGAGGTGTGTTGGGTTATTGTCCTTTTGAAAAACAAGTGATAGTCCCACTAAGCGCAAACCAGATGGGATGGTGTATTGCTGCAGAATGCTGTGGTAGCCATGCTGGTTAAGTGTGCCTTGAATTCTCAATAATCACAGACAGTGTCACCAGCAAATCATCCCCACACCAGCACACCTCCTCCTCTCCTCTTCACGGTGGGAACCACACATACGGAAATAATCTGTTCACCTACTCTGTGTTTCACAGACACAGCCGTTGTAACCAAAAATCTCAAATTTGGACTCATCAGACCAAAGGACAGATTTGGCCCAAGCAAGTCTCTTATTGGTGTCCTTTAGTAAGTGGTTTCTTTTCAGCAATTCAACCATGAAGGCCTGATTCATGCTGTCTCCGCTGAACAGTTGATGTTGAGATGTGTCTGTTACTTTGCTTTATCTTGGCCAGTTGTAAATGAGAACTTGTTCTCAACTAGCTTACCTGGTGAAAAAATAAATACAAATAATAATAATAATAATAATTGAACTCATTTAACTCAACATTTATTTGGGATGCAATTTCTGAGGCTGGTAACTCTAATGAACTTATGCTCTGCAGCAGAGGTAACTTTGGGTCTTCCTTTCCTGTGGCGATCATCATGAGAGCCAGTTTCATCATTTGCAACTGCACTTTAAGAATCTTTCAAAGTTCTTGAAATTTTCAGAATTGACTGACCTTCATGTCTTAAAGTAATGATGGACTGTTGTTTCTCTTTGCTTATTTGAGCTGTTCCTTCCATAATATGGACTTGGTCTTTTACCAAGGCTTTTACCATGGCTATCTTCTGTATACCACCCCTACCTAGTCACAACAAACTGATTGGCTCAAACATATTAAGAATGAAAGAAATTCCACAAATTAACAAGGCAGCCCTGTTAATTGAAATGCATTCCAGGTGACTACCTCATGAAGCTGGATGAGAGAATGGCAAGCGTGTGCAAAGCTGTCATCAAGGCAAAGTGTGGCTACTTTGAAGAATCTCAAATATAAAATATATTTCATTTGTTTAACAATTTTTTGGTTACTACATGATTCCAAAAATTTTTTAAACACACTCCAGTGTATTTTAACACTGACTAAATGGGTATATTAATTAAAACGGTGTATCACATTCCATGCCAGCAATATAATTAACAGTTCTTGCAGATGTAACAAAAACCAAGTCTCACATAAACCACTGGAGGAAAACAAGCTTATATTTTGGGTTCTTATGGGTAGGACTGTTTAACTAAGTTCATGAGGTCTTTATGAGTTATATTCTTCAAGAATCAATGGGTACATATCATTAATTTAGTCCAAAAGTGATATAGCAACTGCTGATTACCCCTTTAATGCCGAATTGCATCGAACATATATTTATGAATTAATTTGACCCTAATGTCAATCAACAGCATGCTAATGTAAGTAGCTTTTCCTATAATAATTGGAAATATTGGTTTTAGATTTCAACAGCAACACTCAGCTGACAAGGGCTTTCAGTCTGAAATGTTTGGTAATTGTTTGGTAATTAAGAAATCATGCCAGGAAAATCCTGTCCCACATATCCAACTAAATACCAATGTGTGTACCGTACAATTTGGGGAAACCACTCTCCTTAGTTAAATGTGTGGTGACTGGCGAGTGGTGGTGAGTGTTTCTGGTGCAAAAAAAGACTATGCATAATCTGCCAGGTGGTTGCTGCTCATGGAAGGCCAGAATACATGAGTGATTCCAATATATCTAGCTCCCTTATCAATATGACCTTATCAATAATTCCTGCCTCCTCCCAGGTAACATAATATTTTTATTTTTATTTAACTAGGCAAGTCAGTTAAGAACAAATTCTTATTTACAATGACAACCTACCAGGGAACAGTGGGTTAACTGCCTTGTTCAGGGGCAGAACAGCAGATTTTTACCTTGTCAGCTCGGGGATTCGATCCAGCAACCTTTTGGTTACTAACCACTAGGCTACCTGCCGCCCCATATCAGAGAGGTTTCGAGAAGTGCTTCTTCATATTTAGCATATACGTACACTGAGAGTATACCAAACATTAGGAACACCTTGCTAATATTGCGTTGCCCTCCTTTCGACCTCAGAATGGCCTCAATTCGTCGGGGAATGGACTCTACAAGGTGTCAGAAGCTTTCGACAGGGATGCTGGTCCATGTTGACTCCAATCCTTTCCACAGTTGTGACAAGTTTGCTGTATGTCCTTTGGGTGGTGGACCATTCTTGATACACAGAGCAGGTTTTCTTAATGTTTTGTATACTCAGTGTATATACAGTGCCGTGCGAAAGTATTCGGCCCCCTTGAACTTTGCGACCTTTTGCCACATTTAAGGCTTCAAACATAAAGATATAAAACTGTATTTTTTTGTGAAGAATCAACAACAAGTGGGACACAATCATGAAGTGGAACGACATTTATTGGATATTTCAAACTTTTTTAACAATTTCAAAAACTGAAAAATTGGGCGTGCAAAATTATTCAGCCCCCTTTACTTTCAGTGCAGCAAACTCTCTCCAGAAGTTCAGTGAGGATCTCTGAATGATCCAATGTTGACCTAAATGACTAATGATGATAAATACAATCCACCTGTGTGTAATCAAGTCTCCGTATAAATGCACCTGCACTGTGATAGTCTCAGAGGTCCGTTAAAAGCGCAGAGAGCATCATGAAGAACAAGGAACACACCAGGCAGGTCCGAGATACTGTTGTGAAGAAGTTTAAAGCCGGATTTGGATACAAAAACATTTCCCAAGCTTTAAACATCCCAAGGAGCACTGTGCAAGCGATAATATTGAAATGGAAGGAGTATCAGACCACTGCAAATCTACCAAGACCTGGCCGTCCCTCTAAACTTTCAGCTCATACAAGGAGAAGACTGATCAGAGATGCAGCCAAGAGGCCCATGATCACTCTGGATGAACTGCAGAGATCTACAGCGGGTGGGAGACTCTGTCCATAGGACAACAATCAGTCGTATATTGCACAAATCTGGCCTTTATGGAAGAGTGGCAAGAAGAAAGCCATTTCTTAAAGATATCCATAAAAAGTGTCGTTTAAAGTTTGCCACAAGCCACCTGGGAGACACACCAAACATGTGGAAGAAGGTGCTCTGGTCAGATGAAACCAAAATTGAACTTTTTGGCAACAATGCAAAACTTTATGTTTGGTGTAAAAGCAACACAGCTGAACACACCATCCCCACTGTCAAACATGGTGGTGGCAGCATCATAAAGCAAAATCTACAATGGAATGGTTCAAAAATAAACATATCCAGGTGTTAGAATGGCCAAGTCAAAGTCCAGACCTGAATCCAATCGAGAATCTGTGGAAAGAACTGAAAACTGCTGTTCACAAATGCTCTCCATCCAACCTCACTGAGCTCGAGCTGTTTTGCAAGGAGGAATGGGATCAAATTTCAGTCTCGATGTGCAAAACTGATAGAGACATACCCCAAGCGACTTACAGCTGTACTTGCAGCAAAATGTGGCGCTACAAAGTATTAACTTAAGGGGGCTGAATAATTTTGCACGCCCAATTTTTCAGTTTTTGATTTGTTAAAAAAGTTTGAAATATCCAATAAATGTCGTTCCACTTCATGATTGTGTCCCACTTGTTGTTGATTCTTCACGAAAAAATACAGTTTTAAATCTTTATGTTTGAAGCCTGAAATGTGGCAAAAGGTCGCAAAGTTCAAGGGGGGCAAATACTTTCGCAAGGCACTGTAGGATAATTTTGCAAAGGTGCCAGTTTTTTTAGGAGAGAGAAAGAGGGTGTTGAATAGATATGAAGAAGGAATGAAAGAGCGAATGTTTGGAAAAAATGTTCTTAGAAAAAAGGAGAAAGTTGGTAAGTGCAGTTTTACAGATGAGCGTAGGGAGGGGCAGTGGGGGTAGAGGGGTACAACTTTGTGAGAGAAAAGGAGGCCATTGATTCTCTGTTTTGGCGGCCTGGCGCCATGGCCGTGTGCATGACATTTATATACTAGACATATCATGTCTCTAAAGTCCCAATTAAATGCAACTTTCAGATATATGTGTACAACTCCAACTATATTTGAAAAAGTATGGTAAAAAAGTGCTCATCTTGCAAAAATTCACCTCTTTACGCTTTCTCAGATATCTGTCGTGTGGCACTTACATGGAATTACTAAGGCTCTCTCTTAGCAGCACATCACGGACTCTACAGGTTCAGAATGGTCTCTTACCGCAGAGGATAAATTACTGCATTTCATATCCGTCAATACGCCAAAAACAATCTTTACTCCAATTGAAGAAAAGCAGCATTCTCATCATACTCTCTTTGGATTAGCCATTAAGTATTTTTTAAATCCCCAGGCAAACATAGTAAGGGAGATCTCTAGATTTCAAGAAATATAGAATTATTACCTGGTTGAAAGCAGTAAACTCTCCCAAATTAAAAAGAATGTAGCCCTACCAAAGTCTGTACTTTCTTTGCTGTAATTTTTCTCTCATTTCGGGAACCCAAAAACTTCCTGGGACAATATTTATACAAAATGTGACGCGATAACTTGCTAAGCTCTCTTCCTCTATTCCTACTGACAGACAAAATGGCCGCGGTCGTTCCCCCCTGTCCCTTCCTCTTCCCTTGCCAGACAGACAGTGCTTAGTGAGAAGTAAGGAGTTAGTTACAAAAAGGAACCCATTGGCTGAGAGACTGAGGGCTTTAAACTGAACCAAGAGCTATATAGGCTAAAGGAGATGACTGAGACTGGAGTGTTACCTCTAAAATCCTCAAGGAATGAGAGCTCAGGGCCCGTATCCATAAAGCGTCTCAAGAGTATTGGAGTGCTGATCTATAATCAGGTTCCCCCTGTCCATAATCATATTTATTATGATCTAAAAGGCTAAATGTATCCTAGATCAGCAATCCTACTCTGGAGACTTGGGACAGTTTCCCAGACACAGATTAAGCCTAGACCTGGACTGAAAAGCATGCTCAATGGAGAATCACCATTGAAACAGTTTTTTTAGTCCAGGACAATGCTTCATGTGTCCAGGAAACTGGCCCATAGTGAATACAGGCCCAGATGAGTAAGTAAGTAATAGTAGGAGATAGATAACACAGTAGTAAGACAAGTAGCGGTAATACAGGACAGTGATACACCCTGCACTTCTGCTGCCTCGCTACCAACGGGGACCTGCCATTCCAGCCATGTTGCATTCAAATATACATGAAAGTGTGTGCCTCCCTCTGAGGAGGGGAAACAATATCAGTTACAGGCAGAGAGAGTAGGCTAACACCTCCATGAACATGGCAGGACATCAAACTAATGGAGGGTGATACCTAGGAACATAATGTTCCAGTGTTTTCTCCTATATGTTAAATAATACAGCATCGGAAAACTTTAACTACTTAGAGTGGAAATTCTCAAAGCCTTAAATTACACAACTCCATAACATTAGGCTCCATTCTCATTTTTAATGAGACATTTGGCCTTAACAGTATCTAATCAAGCACTTATGCATATAGTGTTGTAGCCTAGATGCAAAGAGAAGGCGTTGAGAATGGGCATGCACATCATTTTGACTAAACCTCTCACCACCTTGAGAGATGAGATGCTTACAAAGAAGGAACATTTTGCCCGACTCGAGTAAACAACAGGCCATAGGAATTGTTCACTTTGTGAACCGTTTGTGTAATGCTTGCCCATTTATTCCATTCAAACTATTGAGACCTATACAGACCATGTTTAAAAAGAGACTGACACCAAAATTGTAAATAGAGCCTCTTGTAATAAACACCTCATGGAACAGTTAAATCAGTAAAAATAACTGAAATAGACTAATTAAATTGGCCCAAAATACAGAAATATGTACCTGCATTTGAGTTAGTCCCAATTTTGCTGCCAGATTGGCTCGCTCAGGTAGCGCAAGGTATTGGGTTTGCTGGAATCTCTGGTTGAGCGCTTGCAGTTGTAAGCTTGAGTAGATGGTCCGAGGTTTTCGGATCTTCTTCCCTTTTCCGTTCAGTCTAATTTCTCCGTTCTCGATCACCGTGGTTGGCTTCTCAAGCTCTTCAAAAGGATGAAGAAGGAAAGGTTTTATTTTATTTCACCAGGAAGTCCCATTGAGGTCAGACATTTGGAAATAATAATAACAATATTAACAACAACAACAACAGCAATAATAATAATAATGATCATCATAATAATCATACATTTAATGAATAATACATGTTTAAGTTATGCCATTTAATTTGCCCTCAATGGGCAAGAGCTCAACTTTTCTTTTCTATCTCATGTGGCAAAAGAGATAATTGAGCATGAGGAATATAATGACTGCATATTGCTCCCCATTATTCCCATTGTTATGAAGAGTGCAGATACCGACTAGTGCTTAGGGAAACAGCTGCGTTAGGCCCCACAAGACATTCATAGTAACATGACACTGTATGAATCCATCCTTATAATACAACCAGTGAAATAGTGAGAGGAGGTTAATCTTTCATCTACTTCATCTACAGATCACGGCACCTGTACATAGCTCATCTGTAAATAGCCCATCCAATCTACCACATCCCCATACTGTATTTTTTTTTTTACCTTGCTCCTTTGCACCCCTGTATCTCAAGTTGCACATTCATCTTCTGCACATTCTACCATTCCAGTGTTTAATTGCTATATTGTAATTCATTTGCCACCATAGCCTATTTATTGCCTTACCACTCTTATCCTACCTCATTTGCACATACTGTATATAGATTTTTCTACTATTATTGATTGTATGTTTGTTTATTCCAACAACAACTCTGTGTTGTTGTATGTGTCGAACTGCTTTGCTTTATCTTGGCCAGGTCGCAGTTGCAAATGAGAACTTGTTCTGAACTAGCCTACCTGGTTAAATAAAGGTGAAATAAATCAAATAAATACTTAACTTTTTGTTTTACAGGGGCGGAAGATTTAGATTTGATTTGCTAAGTTGAACAATAATTGCAGAGAATTTAGGTAGGAGGTAGGTAGCCCAATGGCTAAGGTAGATGGACCTGTGGTCGGAAGATGGCAGGATGGCAGAGTGTTGATTTAACACCTGAATCAACACTAGAAATGTTACACTGAAAAGCCAACAATATAGGTAAAACTGGCCAATTTGCTTTGTGACTATGCAGAAACTGTTCTTTTGTTTTGGCCCACCAGCTTCAAACAGCTGTATAAACTACATTTGTTGTTATTGAAAATATATTTCACAGAGATTTAGATGTACACTGATTCCCTACACTATTCAGTGAAATTGAGCGAACAGTGTGGAATTTGAGCAAACAGGAAATAACAGAGCGATTTCCACTAGATAACACAGCCACAAAGTCAGAACAGCTTTCCTAGTTTGACAATAGATGCCACTCTAGCGCGAGAAATCAATGGGCGAATATCACAGCCAATCACAACACTGGGGAGTAAGTAATACTGTGAAACACTAATATTCCACTATTAGCAACAGATATGTTATGGATATTTTTTGAAATTACAATGCAAAAATAAAAATCCCGTGTAGCACCTTTAAAATCACTAAAACTAAAACTATGCATTCCAAAAAATAATTGCAACATACAAATGGTAATCAATGTTGATATAACATTTGTTGCAATAGTTTCCTTTATTATTATTGGGCCATTATATTGTCATTGGTAGGAATTAAACTAATCATTACATGGTTATATTATCATCATAAAAATAATTATAATACATTGTTCAGAACAATGACCAGCTTTTAATCAGAACTAAGAATAACATAATGAATCTGTTAATGTTCAAGAGGACTGCAATGTTTATAATGTCTGGGGCCTTAAAAACTTATTGACTTTCTAACATGGCCAACACACGAAATGCCTGTGAGATTGCATTGGGGCGGCAGGTAGCCGAGTGGTTAGATCGTTAGACCAATAACCGAAAGTTTGCTGAATCGAATCCCCGAGCTGACAAGGTCAAAATCTGCCATTCTGCCCCTGAACAAGGCAGTTAAACCACTACTCCCCGGTAGGCCTTTATTGTAAATAAGCATTTGTTCTTAACTGACTTACCTGGATAGAGTTGATGAACATGGCAATAGACAACAGTGCAGTGGAGATGTCACAGTCAGTCGACGATAGATGGATGACATTCCCTGCCAATTACTGCACAGGTTTTTGATGTTGTGTAAATATAAATAGGCTGCTAAGCGAGCTCACTCATCATATTTTTTTGTTGTTGTTGAGAGGTTGATTCCTATCTGAATGTCTTCGAGTTTTTAGTCCCAAACAGCTTCATACTTCAAATAGGACTAGCCATTCTAAACAACTTGATTTTATGTATAGGCCTGGAGACAGGGTTATTTTGATCATTGACATTAGACTACTTGGAATTAATGCTGTATGTATTTTGTTTAACGTTTTGATTTTTTTTTAAAACGAGGTAAAATGATGTAACTCTTTCATTAGTCCTATGCGGCTATCTGTATTTTAACATATCAATTAAGTAATGTAGGATCACAGAAGCAATAACGTCATCAAAGGTAAATGGTTTTCAGATTACATGTTTTGTTTGGGCCCTGTGCTTTGTGGGAGACCACAGGATAAAATGTTTAGTGGCTCGGTTTTTCCCTCCCATGTCGGCTGCATGTGACCTGTATCATCACCCAGAGTAGGCTAATTATTGTGGCAATCAACCGACCTGTATCGCGGCCCAATAATATAAATGCAAACTGACCAGTAGTAGCCTACCCTTAGGTCTGTCCTAATATCAGATTAGACTATTAATTAAAATGGTGAAATAGGCTACACATTAGCCCTAGGTAATGTGAAATCTTATGAAAATGGATTCTCATTTCAATTTGAGACGAGAACAGTCCCTTGCTTTATCCATGCATGTATCTTGAAGTTCAGTAGCCTGTAAACTATTGACTCTTAAAAATAAAATATTTTCAAACGTGCTCAGGTGTTATAGACTACATATGTGACATGGGAACAAGGGCGTTTTGCATTACAAATTACTATCCTATTAATTAATAACTTTAGGTCAGAACACTGTTTCCGTAACGCTGCCTGCTATATGTTATGCATTCCCTATATTTCATTAGTGGTTTATTTGTAGACTTCTGATAGGGTTTAGGTAGGCTATATAAGTGCCCAATTCTAATTTTGAAGTCCCTCGCGTCCGTATAGCCTTCGCCACTGTAACTACATCTTGAAAATGGCAACAAACATTGAATAAACTCCATAATGTCAACACCGATGTTTTTAAAACGTACCTGTTTCCTCTATTCTCGTGCGTCCCAGACCGTTGTTGTGGCTACTGTGCTGGTATGGCAGGTAGGTACTTGGGTGGTGTGCGTTTACAGTGCTGTGGTAGGGGTAGGCTAGCGTGCGGCCATAGGATGACGCGCTGGAAGAAAAGGAGCTGTCGTGCTGCGAGGGTCCGACGGGATGCAAGTCGTGCACTGGATAGATGTTGTGGGATAAGCCGGGGGGATGCTGCTGGTGCCCGGGATAGCCGTGTCCGAACTCCAGAAAGGCCGATTTTGAGGGATCAGAAGAAACCAGACTGTCCGACAATGAACTCATTGTCATCATTGAGCGGAGTTCCATAAACTCGAGGCGCAGTTAAGGGCACCATAGAGTGCTACAGATGGGACCGATGCATATCCACTGAGAAGGGAAGTTAGGCTACCTAACAAAAACACCAAGAGCACGAAGCTAAGGTGACGACGTTATTTCCTAAATCCTTCCGTTTGTCTCCAGATTCTAAATTATGCAGTCCCTTTATTTTATCGTCTCTAAAAAAGAGAAGAGGAAAACCTTCACTGTTTCTCTGAACACTTTGTGCATATGGTTTAAACTTGTTGCTACCTCGCTTGGCATACACGAGCGCGCCTGCTCATTGGTTGCGGTGGCTAATCATGTCATCCTGCCCGGAGGCCAAACCATACAAGATTAATATAAACTACAAGAAGTCCGTCTTCCAGTTTGGGCAGTAATGACATTTCAATGCAGCAGAATTTGGAAACAATGTATGCTAAATGAGAAGATAGGCCTACTGTAACAGATATTAACTAGGCTAATCTAATGTCAAGTATGTTTAGATTTTGTTATGTAGCCTTTTAGCGTTTGCAAAGATTGTCAACAAACTTGACAACTTTGCCAGCGATGTTTTTACGTAAGGACAAACCTTTTGCGCGCAAATTAGACCAAAGGATAATCAATTATTATATATGTATACCTGCCTAATTAATACGCAATACACATAGCTACATGATAAGCCTATACATTTAATTTACACCTGGCGCCAATGCGTGATTTAGCCTATGCATACCTAGACTCAAGGGAGGGCACAGAAGCTCAACACAGTGGCTATAAATGTGACTTAATCAAAACGCTCAGATGCACATCAAGATAAAACATCAAATACGCACACGCACACACACACACACATATATTATTTCCCAGCACATGTATAACGCACAACATACAAGATTCATGTTTTTTAAACAAAAATGCAACAAATGGGAAACCATTCTTTAGGAGGTTGTGCTTGGTGAGAGGACAAGTTGTAATTACTGATAGTTTCTGAAGAAGGAAGAGAGGCTGCCCCTATCTATCAACCTTGTCCGTGATGAACGCTCTAAATCATTAGGCCTAAATGGCACATTTAGAGTTGTCACTTTATGTAATTCAGTCACAAGTCTAAATGACACAGGTGCTGTCAACGTGTAGGAACATAGCCTATGCCAGAGCTCTAGCCTATGCTGCTTTTGGTAACAATTGAGCAACGCGCAGAAGCTAACGTTTCAGGACAGAGACTCCCTGAATCATTTTGATAGCCTGACTATTAGCCTACACTAGCCTACACTACACTAGCCTACACAGTAATAAGAAAATAAAAATAATACTGTAGTCGTTATGGTAGACCATTCATCCTCATATTGTAGACTATGTAATCATGTTCCAACGCCTGCTATTCGGTGGAAATAAATAGGCCTATCCCATAATGATGGCTTATATTTCTTTCAAATAATATTGAAACATTTAGTCTATAACGAATGTTGGCATATCAATTGGTTTGCCATATTCATATTTGTGTAACACAATCATTTTCACTATTTGTGTCACGCCCTGACTTTAGAGATCATTTTTATTCTATATTTTGGTTAGGTCAGGGTGTGACTAGGGTGGGTAGTCTAGTTTTTTTCATTTCTATGATGGCCTGGTATGGTTCCCAATCAGAGGCAACTGTCTATCGTAGTCTCTGATTGGGGATCATACACTGCTCAAAAAAATAAAGGGAACACATCCTAGATCTGAATAAATGAAATATTCTTATTAAATTCTTTACATAGTTTATCAACCTATGGAGGTCTGGATTTGGAGTCACACTCAAAATTAAAGTGGAAAACCACACTACAGGCTGATCCAACTTTGATGTAATGTCCTTAAAACAAGTCAAAATGAGGCTCAGTAGTGTGTGTGGCCTTCACGTGCCTGTATGACCTCCCTACAATACCTGGGCATGCTCCTGATGAGGTGGTGGATGGTCTCCTGAGGGATCTCCTCCCAGACATGGACTAAAGCATCCGCCAACTCCTGGACAGTCTGTGGTTGGTGGATGGAGCGAGACATGATGTCCCAGATGTGCTCAATTGGATTCAGGTCTGGGGAACGGGCGGGCCAGTCCATAGCATCAATGCCTTCCTCTTGCAGGAACTGCTGACACACTCCAGCCACATGAGGTCTAGCATTGTCTTGCATTAGGAGGAACCCAGGGCCTGCATATGGTCTCACAAGGGGTCTGAGGATCTCATCTCGGTACCTAATGGCAGTCAGGCTACCTCTGGCGAGCACATGGAGGGCTGTGCGGCCCCCCAAAGAAATGCCACCCCACACCATGACTAACCCACCGCCAAACCGGTCATGCTGGAGGACGTTGCTGGCAGCAGAACGTTCTCCACGGCGTCTCCAGACTGTCACGTCTGTCACATGTGCTCAGTGTGAACCTGCTTTCATCTGTGAAGAGCACAGGGCGCCAGTGGCGAATTTGCCGATCTTGGTGTTCTCTGGCAAATGCCAAACGTCCTGCACGGTGTTGGGCTTTAAGCTCAACCCCCACCTGTGGACGTCGGGCCCTCATACCACCCTCATGGAGTCTGTTTCTGACCGTTTGAGCAGACACATGCACATTTGTGGCCTGCTGGAGGTCATTTTGCAGGGCTCTGGCGGTGCTCCGCCTGCTCCTCCTTCCTTGCACAAAGGCAGAGGTAGCGGTCCTGCTGCTGGGTTGTTGCCCTCCTACGGCCTCCTCCACATCTCCTGATGTACTGGCCTGTCTCCTGGTAGCGCCTCCATGCTCTGGACACTACGCTGACAGACACAGCAAACCTTCTTGCCACAGCTTGCATTGATGTGCCATCCTGGATGAGCTGCACTACCTGAGCCACTTGTGTGGGTTGTAGACTCCGTCTCATGCTACCACTAGAGTGAAAGCACCGCCAGCATTCAAAAGTGACCAAAACATCAGCCAGGAAGCATAGGAACTGAGAAGTGGTCTGTGGTCATCACCTGCAGAACCACTCCTTTATTGGGGGTGTCTTGCTAATTGCCTATAATTTCCACCTGTTGTCTATTCCATTTGCACAACAGCATGTGAAATGTATTGTCAATCAGTGTTGCTTCCTAAGTGGACAGTTTGATTTCACAGAAGTGTGATTGACTTGGAGTTACATTGTGTTGTTTAAGTGTTCCCTTTATTTTTTTGAGCGGTGTATTTAGGCAGCCTTTTCCCACTGGGTTTTTGTGGGATCTTGTCTATGTCTAGTTGCCTGCGAGCACTACATTAGTTTCACGTTTCGTTTTGCGCTTTATTGTTTTCTGTGAGTTTCATCTAATAAACATGTGGAACTCTATGCACGCTGCTCCTTGGTCCATTAATTCAACCAATGATCATGACAATCTGTTTATTGCAGGAAATACATGAAAATGCATGATAACACACCTGTTTTAGGAGGATACAAATGCAGAGTAGGCTTAACCCTTGTGTTTTCTTAATCGTAAAAAATTGCCCTCCACTAATTTTAACAGCAAATTAAATTATATTTTTTCAACTTGAAATGTGATGACTTTTCCGAGAATGACCCCAACATTAGAAAAAGTGAAACATCACCTTTGTTCATATTTCCATGAAAGCTGTACACCACCAGGGCACAAAGACTGTCTTAGGGTCATTTTTGACCCAGCAGTTATAAAATAATTTACACACCACAAAAAACAGAAACACACACACACACACACACACACACACACACACACACACACACACACACACTATGAGAAATTGAGATTATGTGTGCTACTGATTGAACTCAGACAAAACTAAAACCTTCTTGTGCATGTGAAGCATTTACCCTCCATGACTCCACACATGACTCACAGACAAAATAAAAACCATTTCAGACAAAATAAACAGCATTTCAGACAAAATACAATTTTCTTGAAAGCATTGTTTACTAATGGGGAATGCAGTCAGAGGCTGTAAAGGTGCTGCAGATGACAGTCCCCCCAGTTCTCTCTTTGCTGAGGCCATGAGTGCACGTTTCAGTGCCCAACAGGTCGCAGATCAGATTTTTTCAGATATCCAGGAGGAACAAGAATGTGGTCCTCCTGAGCACACTGCACAAAACACGGCTGAGATCAGTGATCGTGAGGACAGGAAACCAGCCATCATCCTGGACTACAACCACAACAAAGGAGGCGTGGACAACCTGGACAAGGTGATTGGAACTTACAGCTGTAGGTGGATGACTGCCCGCTGGCCCCTAGTCATCTTCCATAACATAATTGATGTGTCCTCATACAATTCCTTCGTGATATGGAGATCACGAAGATCAACCCTACCTGGATGCCTGATAAGCGAAACAAGAGGAGGGTGTTCCTGGAGCAGCTGGGAAAGGCACTTGTAACCCCACACATTCAAAGAAGGGAGTGCCTCCCCCGCACATCAGCCTCTGCAGCGCTTGTGAAAGATTTTCTGGGGGCTGAATCTTGTCCTGATCCACCTGAGATTGCAGCTGGGGCAGGCAAGAGGAGGAGATGCCAATTCTGCACACCAAAGAAGGACTGTAAAACAAATACTATGTGCTGCATATGTGAGAAATACATCTGCAAAGGCCATGCACACACACTTGCACAAACACTTCCTCATATGCTAATTAGAGTTGATTGATTTATGTTCTTCACGTTTATGTTTTGTATCTATTATATTATTTTATTGTTATTTATTGTTGTTGTTTATACACCTTGTGGGTTTGGGCAATGATTAAAAAAATGGAAGAAGACTAGTATTTTGTTTGTTGAATTCCTCATTGTACAGTATACACAGTTGAAGTCGGAAGTTTACATACACTTAGGTTGGAATCATTAAAACTCATTTTTCAACCACTCCACAAATTTCTTGTTAACAAACTATACTTTTGGCAAGTCGGTTAGGACATCTACTTTGTGCATGACACAAGTCATTTTTTCTAAAATTGTTTACAGAATGGCTTTAGAAGCTTCTGATAGTCTAATTGGCATAATTTGAGTGAATTGGATGTGTACCTGTGGATGTATTTCAAGCACTATCTTCAAACTCAGTGCCTCTTTTCTTTACATCATGGGCAAATCAAAATAAATCAGCCAAGACCTCAGAAAAAAATTGTAGACCTCCACAAGCCTGGGTCATCCTTGGGAACAATTTCCAAACGCCTGAAGGTACCACGTTCCTCTGTACAAACAATAGTACGCAAGTATAAACACCATGGGACCACACAGCCATCATACCGCTCAGGAAGGAGACGTGTTCTGTCTCCTAGAGATGAACGTACTTTGGTGCAAAAAGTGAAAATCAATCTCGGAACAACAGCAAAGGACCTTGTGAAGATGCTGGAAGAAACAAGTACAAAAGTATCTATATCCACAGTAAATTGAGTCCTATATTCACATAACCTGAAAGGCTGCTCAGCAAGGAAGATGCCACTGCTCCAAAACCGCATTAAAGCCAGACTACAGTTTGCAATTGCACATGGGGACAAAGATGGTACTTTTTGGAGAAATGTCCTCTGGTCTGATGAAACAAAAATATAACTGTTTGTCAATCGTTATGTTTGGAGGAAAAAGGGGCAGGCTTGCAAGTCGAAGAACACCATCCCAACCGTGAAGCAAGGGGGTGGGCAGCATCATGTTGTGGGCGTGCTTTGCTGCAGGAGGGACTGGTGCACTTCACAAAATATATGTCATCATAAGACTATCACTATTTTGCCAAAAAAGTTCAAGAGTGTTATTGTTTCCCTTAAATAAAATGCATTCAAAACTAGTTTCTGCACATTTCTTCTACTTTCTTAGGCTATACAAGTGCTATCTCTAGCTAAAACAATTATTTTTAAACCTATGCAGTACCTTTAACAATAATAAACCTTTACTTTAGTAAAGAAAACAAATATGACAGGTGAGCTGTAATAAAATGAGTGGCATTCACTGATTAAATGCAGTCTTTCTGCATTATGAAAACCCAGATATTCACAAAGTTTGTGATGAATGACTGGTTGTTTCTTCATGCAATATAGATTTGGAGTTTAACAAACTAAAGCACTTTGAAGTGAAAACAAATCGCAATATCCACTTGGCTGGCAAGGGGCCAACAATGTAACCACGTTACCATGCAATGAGCCAACACGTTTGCACATTTAGATTCACCAAATGTCAATTTGTAGCCTATAATAGAATTGGAACCCAATGGAAAGCCTAACTCAATAGGCTACATGCACCTTAAAGTAGTGTAATTTAGTGTTTACTTGGATTGCTGCACAAATCAAGAATATGTTTGTTCTATGGACATGATGCCCTGTTGTTTTAAATTGCATAGGCCAAATTTAGGCTAATTGATCTTAGTAAATGTACTATTAGTTTGTATGCAGTCTTTGTATAGGCTATTGCAAAAAAGCTAGGTCTATATAGCCTACTGAAAATAATTAGTCTGAACGATAAATATTGGTCTTCTGAAGATAAGACGTCGTAACAGGTTCCATTGTGAAATTCACATTGTACTTTTATCCCTGTGCTGAGTTCCAAGAAAAAGCCTACAGTAATGCCTCTCTCGACTTCAGAAGTTCATGTTTGTTGTCTTCTGCCGAAGGACCGGTGTTATTACGCCAAAAAATGACGTGTCGAGAATGATCGATTCCTGCACTTTCATCTCGCATCAACATTCGTGCTCTGATTTCACCTCAGTAATCGCCGGACACGCCCTCCCCCTCGCATGAACCATGTCATTTTACCTCTATGTTGCCAGCTCGTGGGTTTTTATCGAAGACAAGCCGGAAGGTTAATTGAACTACACTGGGACCATGCTCACTGTGCCAATAGCGTTGAGAAAATAATCAGTAATTAATATCACATTTATAATATAATGTTTGGCTGTAAAATGTCCTTTTTGGGGGGGGGGGGGTTCAATGTGTTGATTTGTATGTCACCCCTAAACCTTGAACCCCCCGTAGTAGCATTTCTATCACCACATCATGCTAATCTTGAAGTCTAGCATGGATAGATGCACAATGTAAAATAGAAATGTCATGAGTCATGATATATTAGTCCACTATGTGTTTGAGTTGAAATCATGGGTTCACACATTGTGACACATCTTGTGTGTCAGTCTGTTCATCAGCCTCAAATTTAAGGCCAGTGGGGATTGACTGAATCTACATGGACATTTTCTCACTAAGCTGTCTTCATGTCTACTCATTAAAACAGTATTCTTATTTTGTTTTGCAGGGCCTCCACAGATTCTGTAAGGCCATGCCTCTGCATTAGTATACCACCCCTCTTGACTCAGTGTGGCCCAGTATACATCAACCACAAGTCATCAATCACCATGCACAAACTCAAGAATCTAACACCATATGCTATTCACTGGCATTGTGAATATTAGAATGTAATTTGCCACAGGGCAACAAACAAAATGTATTAAAGGTGATTTGTCTTGTACTCCCTAAGAGCATGGAATAGATATCACCCTTTGGTTGACAGGCTTGTAAGTTCAGGATGTAGATTCAAGACTGTGGTGTCCCACAGGGTTCAGTTCTAGGCCTATTTTCTGTTTAGCTGTTCCCCAAGGGTCATATCATTATCTGGTATATAATATCTCTACACTCATGTTGCTGATGATGCACACATCACCTTGACTCTGGGATGAAAGCTACTACCAACTTTCCTCAGCTCAACAGTATGAAAACGATGTCCTTTCTTATATACATTTACATTTTAGTCATTTAACAGACGCTCTTATCCAGAGCGACTTACAGTTAGTGCAAATACCTAACAGAGGTATTGATGAGGATTGGAGAGATTGATGAGAGTGAAATTAAATTGAGAGGTATTTCCGATGAAAGGATACAGATTGAGGGATGAAAGGGCAAAAATGCTCTAACGATAGAGGGATGGACATTGCTGGGAGCAAGTGATAGCAGGGTTACCAAACTGGTGACCTGGTACCAAGCAATTGTTTTGGGGCATGTGTAGGTAGCTAGGTGGAGTCGTGGACACTTGTCATAGCTGTGCAAGGTGAGGGACAGATGAGAGAGAGAGAAAGAGAGTGAGCAGGGGAGACTCAGCCTCTCGTTAAGACTGTAATTATGTGTGCATTATGGAGGAGAACAAAGCCAGGCCCTGCAGCTATGGAGCAGGGATGTGCCCTTACTGTGGCTTTTATTCACACTGGAGAAAAAAAGTTAATAACAATACTTCTCAACTCAGCCCAGACTGCTTGGCGTCTCCGCTCCCACATGTGTGTGTGTGTGTGTGTGTGTGTGTGTGTGTGCACAGAGATACAATGATATATGATACAAGGAAAGAGCTACACTTTACAGTATATAAAATCTGTCTTCATACACAATTGGAGTCAGTCTGAAAATGTAGACCTGGATATAATTTCCTTTCGGTTTAAGGTTTGGACCCAATCTCAGGTCTATTCTGGGATGGAATTAATCTCTGTTTTAGAAAAAGGGTTATTCTACATGGTTTAGTTCGCTGGTGGCCAATTAGCTTTGTTCGATGCAATTGATAATGAAGTTGAATAAAATAGAAGAAACATTGGAGCTCCTCAGGGCTCCTCTCTACCAAGGCAAATGTAACATGAGACTAATACTTGTGCCATATAGAGTAATCAGCCACAGCCTGGCCATAACCACAATGGTGTTACAGAATGAGGGCTCCTGGTACAGATTATGTTTTATTATGGCTACACCTGTAGGGACCACAAATGTTGATTTTTCTCATGCAGTTTCTACTTTACAGGCATTTCGTGTTTTTGTTGTTGTTGTGTTTTTTAAACCCCATGCTGACAGATCAAGTGGGCAAAATAAGAACATTGAAAGTGTGCCTGTGCATCAGTTAGAGTGACTGAGGTGTGTGAGTCACACCACAGGCAACCAAAAGCATCAGCAATTAGTCTTCATTAATCAATGGATTTGCCTATTTAAGCCATGCTTTTGGTGTGCTGTCTCTCCATGTAATTTATTGTGGACTTCATTAAACACAGTGGTGAGTTCTGTAGCTAGCACCCGTAATAAACCTAAGTGCGCAATGATAAGTAGCATCCAGCGATTTAGGTGTTGATGCAGTAGCATGCATGTAAATAATATCACCATAATCTATAACAGACATAAAAGTAGCTTACACAATTTATCTTCTATTTGAAAAGGACAAGCATGTCCTGTTTCTATAGAGAAAGCCTAGCTTGATTTTTAGCCGTTTACAAAGTTCATCAATATTCATTTTAAAAGACAGTTTATCATCCAACCATATCCCTAAGTATTTATATGCATAGACCTGATTAATTAGAGAACCATCTAAGCTCGTAAGTGCAAGTGTATTTTCAACCAACTTTTTGAACCTATTAAAAATCATAAAATGTGTTTTCTTTATATTTAAAACAAGTTTCAGCTGTATAAAAGACCCTTGTAATATCTTAAAATCTGTCTCCAATAGTGATAATGCTTGGTCAGCCGTTGAAGCGATAGAGTACATGACAGTGTCATCAGCATTTATATGAATTTGACACTTTCTTATCTCATCACCGATATTGTTTATGTAGAGTGAACAGTAATGGACCAAGCATAGAACCTTGTGGGACCCCTTAACCAACTCCAATGGCTCTGACTGGATGCCGTCGACTCTAACAGCCTGACTTCTATCCTTTAGATAGTCATGAAACCAACGACAGGCATCCAGTCCCAGTCCTATTGACGACAGCTTCTATTATATAGGTCATTAGTAATATCATTTACAACACGTAGAGTGGCCGTAATAGTACTGTATTTAGGTCTAAAGCCAGATTTATTACTAGAAAGAGTATTGTTAACAGTTAAAAATATTGTAGTTGCCTATACAAGGCTTTCAGTGACTCTAAAAGTCAAGTATCGGTAGGATAGTCAGTTTTACGAGGGTATGTTTGGCAGCATGAGTGAAGTAGGTTTTGTTGCGAAATTGGAAGCCGATTCTAGATTTAATTTTGGATTGGAGATGCTTAATGTGAGTCTGGCAGGAGAGTTTACAGTATTACCAGACACCTAGGTATTTGTAGTTGTCCACATATTCTAAGTCAGAACCATCTAGAGTAGTGATGCAGCAATCGGTTGAAGATCATGCACTTAGTTTTACTTGCATTTAAAAGCCTTTGGAGGCCTCGGAAGGAGTATTGAAGCTCGTTTTATTAGCAGATCGTTTTATTAGCACAGTGTCCAAAGAAGGACCAGATGTATACAGAATGGTGTTGTCTGTGAAGAGGTGGATCAGAGAATCATCAGCAGCAAGAGCGACATCATTGATATATACAGAGAAGAGAGTCGGCCCGAGAATTGAACCCTGTGGCACCCCCATAGAGAATGTCAAAGGTCCGGACAACAGGCCCTCCGATTTGATGAACTCTTATCTCTATGAACTCTGAAGAAGTAGTTGGTGAACCAGGCGAAGCAGTTATATCAAGGCTATTGAATCTGCCAATAAGAATGCAGTGATTGACAGAGTCAAACGCCTTGGCCAGGTTTATGAATATGGCTGCACAGTACTGTCTATTATTGATGGCGTTATGATATCGTTTAGGACCTTGAGCGTGGCTGAGGTGCACCCGTGACCAGATTGCATAGTGGAGAAGGTACGGTGGGATTCAAGATGGTCGGAGATCTGTTTGCTAACTTGGCTTTCGAATATTTAAGAAAGGCAGGGCAGGATGGATATACGTCTAAAACAGTTTGGGTCTAGGGTGCCCCCTCCTTTGAAGAGGGGGATGACTGCGGCAGCTTTCCAATCTTTGGGGATCTCAGACGATACGAAAAAGAGGCTAAATAGGCTAGTAATAGGGTTTGAAACAATGTCGGCAGATAATCTTAGAGAGAGAGGGTCCAGATTGTCTAGACAGCTCTTTCAGAACATCAGCTATCTGGATTTGGGTGAAGGAGAAGCGGGAGGGAGGGGGGTGCTTGGACAAGTTGCTTCAGGGGGTGCTGAGATGTTGGCCGGGGTAGGGGTAGCCAGGTGGAAAGCATGGCCAGCCATAGAAAAATGCTTATTGAAATGAGGGATTATCATAGATTTATCGGTGGTGACAGTGTTTCCTATCCTCAGTGCAGTGGGCAGCTGGGAGGAGGTGCTCTTATTCTCCATGGACTTTACAGTGTCCCAAAACTTTATTGAACTAAACTACAGGATGCAAATTTCTGTTTGAAAAAGCTAGCCTTAGCTTTCCTAATTGACTGAGTATATTGATTCCTGACTTCCCTGAAAAGTTGCATATCGCGCGGGCTATTCGATGCTAATGCAGAACGCCACAGGATGTTTTTGTGCTGGTCAAGGGCAGTCAAGTCTGGGGTGAACCAAGGGCTATATATGTTCTTAGTTCTACATTTTTTGAATGGGGCATGCTTATTTAAGATAGTTAGGAAAGCACTTTTAAAGAGCAACCAGGCACCCTTCACTGACGGGATGAGGTCAATATCCTTCCAGGATACCTGGGCGAGGTCTATTAGAAAGGCCTGCTCGCTGAAGGGTTTTAGGGAGCGTTTGACAGTGATGAGGGGTGGTCGTTTGACCCATTACGCACGCAGGCAATGAGGCAATGATCGCTGAGATCCTGGTTGAAGACAGCAGAGGTGTATTTAGAGGGCAAGTTGGTCAGGATGATATCTAAGAGGGTGCCCATGGTTACGGATTAAGGGTTGTACCTGGTAGGTTCATTGATCATTTGTATGAGATTGCGGGCGTCTAGCTTAGATTGTAGGACGGCCGGGGTGTTAAGCATGTTCCAGTTTAGGTCACCTAACAGTACGAACTCTGAAGATAGATGGGGGGGCAATCAATTCACATATGGTGTTCAGGGCACAGCTGGGGGCTGAAGGGGGTCTATAACAAGCGGCAACAGTGAGAGACTTGTTTCTGGAAAGGTGGATTTTTAAAAGTAGAAGCTAGAATTGTTTGGGCACAGACCTGGATAGTATGACGGAACTCTGCAGGCTATCTCTGCAGTAGATTGCAACTCCGCCCCCTTTGGGCAGTTCTATCTTGTCGGAAAATGTTATAGTTGGGGATGGAAATTTCAGGGTTTTTGGTGGCCTTCCTAAGCCAGGAGTCAGACATGGCTAGGACATCCGGGTTGGCAGAGTGTGCTAAAGCAGTGAATAAAACAAAATTAGGGAGGAGGCTTCTAATGTTAACATGCATGAAATCAAGGCTTTTACAGTTACAAAAGTCAACAAATGAGAGCGCCTGGGTAATGGGAGTGGAGCTAGGGGCTGCACAGCCTGAGTTAACCTCTACATCACCAGAGGAACAGAGGAGGAGTAGGATAAGGGTACGGCTAAAGGCTATAAGAACTTGTCGCCGTGTGTGTTCGGAAGAGATTTCGAAGGCGCAGAAAAATAGATTCAAGGCACAAACCAAGGCATTGACTGACTGTGAGAGTGGTTTTGTCTCTAGAGGCACCATTTAAGCCAGGTGAGGTCACCTCATGTGTGGGGGTGGAACAGAAGGGCTAGCTAAGGCATATTGAGCTGGGCTGGAGGCTCTACAGTGAAATAAGACAGTAATCACTAACTAAAACAAACCTGTCCCGCAGGTGTGATGTTCGGATGTAATGATCCGTGTTATTGTGTGATCCATGTTATTGGTGGGTGGGTGGTATCATCCAATATCATTGGACGTCATTTCCGGTCACGACTTGCAGACTTGTTTTTGAGTTGCTGTGCGTTTTGTTGCCAACCTGTTTTGCTACCTGACAAATTTACGGTTTTTACTTTTTAATTACCGTTTATACTTTTGTTTTTTCCTACTCAACTTTTTCACTCCGGACGCTTTATCTGGACACGGTTCGTCAGGACCTCCAACAGCCGAAGCTAAGTAGTAACATTAACATGATGCCTTCTAATTGCAGTCGCTGTACTCGCCTTACGGCGAGGATAGCTGTGCTACAAGCCCAGCTTCAGACGCAATCGCTAGGCAAGGGTAATTTCAGTGTAGGAAAGGATGAACAGCGTCTGTGCAACCAGTAAGTACAGATAGTAGTATAAATCCCCTGGCACAGTCCCCGCAGCCGGACAACTTTCTCACGGTTTCTGGAAGGAAATGCTGTAGGAACGCTCAACCGGTGTCGCTCATTCAGCCGACAGAAACTTTCAACCGGTTTTCCCCATTAAGCAGCGGGTCGGAGTCAGAGGCCGAGTCTTCTCTGGTCTCTACTCCTCCCGTTACGGGGTCTGAGACGCCGAAGCTTCCCACCATTAGCTCTGACAAATTGAAAACTCTAGTCATTGGCGACTCCATTACCCGCAGTATTAGACTTAAAACGAATCATCCAGCGATCATACACTGTTTACCGGGTGGCAGGGCTAACGACGTTAAGGCTAATCTGAAGATGGTGCTGGCTAAAGCTAAAACTGGCGAGTGTAGAGAGTATAGAGATATTGTTATCCACGTCAGCACCAACGATGTTAGGATGAAACAGTCAGAGATCACCAAGCGCAACATAGCTTCTGCGTGTAAATCAGCTAGAAAGATGTGTCGGCATCGAGTAATTGTCTCTGGCCCCCTCCCAGTTAGGGGGAGTGATGAGCTCTAGAGCAGAGTCTCACAACTCAATCGCTGGTTGAAAACTGTTTTCTGCCCCTCCCAAAATATAGAATTTGTAGATAATTGGCCCTCTTTCTGGAACCTCTTACTGCTAACCTACAAAGCATTACATGGGCTTGCTCCTACCTATCTCTCTGATTTGGTCCTGCCGTACATACCTACACGTACGCTACGGTCACAAGACGCAGGCCTCCTAATTGTCCCTATAATTTTTAAGCAAACAGCTGGAGGCAGGGCTTTCTCCTATAGAGCTCCATTTTTATGGAACGGTCTGCCTACCCATGTCAGAGACGCAAACTCGGTCTCAACCTTTAAGTCTCTACTGAAGACTCATCTCTTCAGTGGGTCATATGATTGAGTGTAGTCTGGCCCAGGAGTGGGAGGGTGAACGGAAAGGCTCTGGAGCAACGAACCACCCTTGCTGTCTCTGCCTGGCCGGTTCCCCTCTTTCCACTGGGATTCTCTGCCTCTAACCCTATTACAGGGGCTGAGTCACTGGCTTTACTGGGGATCTCTCATGCCGTCCCTGGAGGGAGTGCGTCACCTGAGTGGGTTGAGTCACTGATGTGGTCATCCTGTCTGGGTGGGCGTTCCCCCCCCCCCCCAGGAATACCTGACATGATGACTCCTTGCTGTCCCCAGTCCACCTGACTGTGCTGCTGCTCCAGTTTCAACTATTCTGCCTTATTATTATTGGACCATGCTGGTCATTTATGAACATTTGAACATCTTGGCCATGTTCTGTTATAATCTCCACCCGGCACAGCCAGAAGAGGACTGGCCACCCCACATAGCCTGGTTCCTCTCTAGGTTTCTTCCTAGGTTTTGGCCTTTCTAGGGAGTTTTTCCTAGCCACCGTGCTTCTACACCTGCATTGCTTGCTGTTTGGGGTTTTCGGCTGGGTTTCTGTACAGCACTTTGAGATATCAGCTGATGTACGAAGGGCTATATAAATAAATTTGATTTGATTTGATTTGATTGTGTGATGTTCGGATGTAATGATCCGTGACCACGTGTCTGCCACTGCAAAGACGATCAGCTGTCCGTCCTGTCTCCCTGTAGCACTGTCTTAGACGTCTCACAGTACGGACATTGCAATTTATTGTCCTGGCCACATCTGCAGTCCTCATGCCTCCTTGTAGCATACCTAAGGCACGTTCACGCAGAGGAGCAGGGACCCTGGGCATCTTTCTACTGGTGTTTTCAGAGTCCTTAGAAAGACCTCTTTCGTGTCCTAAGTTTTCATAACTGTGATTTTAATTCCCTACCGTCTGTAAGATGTTAGTGTCTTTAACGACCGTTCCACATGTGCATGTTCATTAATTGTTTATGATTAATTGTACAAGCATGGAAAACTGTGTTTAAACCCTTTACAATGAAGATCTGTGAAGTTATTTGGACTTTTATGAATTATCTTTGAAAGACAGGGTCCTGAAAAAGGGACGTTTCTTCTTTTGCTGAGTTTATTTATTTGGCTAACAACCATGGCTTGCCAGCCCATGTGACACCTGAAATGAAGAATTAGCGCTCATGCTGGAGTGACTCATGCCTTAATCTGGGAAACTGTGCTGTAATCCCAATGTCTATAAAGCAAACAAGAGGCACCATAGGATGGTAAAGCTTGCTGTATGTGATTGTTTATGGTGGCTGGGGATTGACTGTAGTGGTCTTTGTGCACCATAATTGATCAGCTCCACCTCCTCTGCACCCCTTTAACTTTCCATCAATAGACCAGGGATCTAAATGTATATGTGTGTGGAGCTATGCTATGTCCCTCACAACCAACGCTTCTTAGTCATATGACCTATCTACACTCTAAATAACTTCTAAGTAACCTGAAGTCACCCTCACAAGTTCTGTAAAGCTCCTGCTGGCCATGCCCCAATCCCTAACAGTCCTTAATCAATGCCAACCACACACAGTTAATATCAGCCAAATTATCATCCTACCCAAAAGCAAACATTCCCACAACTTTCCCTTCAGAGTCTCATTAGGTCATTAACTAATGTTTTCATATGAATATTCCTGTGAAGTAAAATAAATGTTTCCAAGAGACCATTCCTTTAATGTCAAATAGAACTTACCCAGAACATGGTTACCATGTTCTCAGAATGTTTTATGGGAACGTGGCAAAACCATTTGTTTCCAGTTTTTTGTTGGTTAGGAGAATATTCCATCAACGTCTCACCAGACATACACAGAACATGGTTGCCATGTTCTCAGAACATTAGATATTAATGTTCTAGACACGTTTCATGGCAACATAACGTAAACATTATGTGTCAAGTTTTCCGTGGGTTAGGAGACTATTCCATCAACGTCCCACCAAACATACACAGATCATGGTTGGCATGTTCTCAGAATACAAGATATAAATATTTTAGACACATTTCGTGGGAATGTTACAAGAACATTAATGTATCTGGTTTTTGGAGTGTAAAAGCCAATTTATGCTTGATCCAAATGCGAAGCCTCCGGAAGCATGCAGAGGCCAAATTGAGTTCCATACCGCATTGCCATGTGCCTCACATATTTTTAACAATGTCTCCATATATTGACATGACATGTCATTGACATGATTGGTTGACAGTAGGTGGGGGAGGGAGTACCTGTACAAACACAAACTCAACTTCCTTCACAACAGCTCTGCTCAACAGCTCTGAGCTGCTCTGTGAAGCGCAAGGAGTATGAATGCCCTGACTGCTGCAGAGGCTGTACCAACGTAAATGCTACACGACCAAAGCAGATGTCTGATTGGCCATGTAGCACCTTTTAGGAGAATATTCCATTAACATCCCACCAAAAATACACAGAACATGGTTGCCATATTCTCAGAACATAAAATGTGAATGTTCCAGACTTGTATGCTGGGAACGTGGCAAAAACATTAATGTGTCCAGTTTTCTGTGGGTTAGGAGAATATTCCATCAATGTCCCACCAACATACACAAAACAAAATGTTGGTGGCATATTAACCTGTTTTAATGATACTCCTGAATCACAAGGATTTTCTTGAATGTACTTTTAACAGAGCTGAGATGTACTATGGAGCGCACTCACCTTATTGCCTGCACCTATCAAGTTGTTTCAGATCTACACAAGTGCCTAGGGAGGAGGGGTTAGGGTTTGTTCTGGACAGGGCCTAACTATACTGACCCAATAAGCACATGCCTTAGAGATATCCGTTATCAATCAATCCCTATACCAGTCTGCTGTTCCCACACGCTTCAAGAGGGCCACCATTGTTCCTGTTCCCAAGAAAGCTAAGGTAACTGAGCTAAACGACTACCGCCCCGTAGCACTCACTTCCGTCATCATGAAGTGCTTTGAGAGACTAGTCAAGGACCATATCACCTCCACCCTACCCGACACCCTAGACCCACTCCAATTTGCTTACCGCCCAAATAGGTCCACAGACGATGCAATCTCAACCACACTGCACACTGCGCTAACCCATCTGGACAAGAGGAATACCTATGTGAGAATGCTGTTCATCGACTATAGCTCGGCATTCAACACCATAGTACCCTCCAAGCTCGTCATCAAGCTCGAGACCCTGGGTCTCGACCCCGCCCTGTGCAACTGGGTACTGGACTTCCTGACGGGCCGCCCCCAGGTGGTGAGGGTAGGCAACAACATCTCCACCCCGCTGATCCTCAACACTGGGGCCCCACAAGGGTGCGTTCTGAGCCCTCTCCTGTACTCCCTGTTCACCCACGACTGCGTGGCCACGCACGCCTCCAACTCAATCATCAAGTTTGCGGACGACACAACAGTGGTAGGCTTGATTACCAACAACGACGAGACGGCCTACAGGGAGGAGGTGAGGGCCCTCGGAGTGTGGTGTCAGGAAAATAACCTCACACTCAACGTCAACAAAACTAAGGAGATGATTGTGGACTTCAGGAAACAGCAGAGGGAACACCCCCCTATCCACATCGATGGAACAGTAGTGGAGAGGGTAGCAAGTTTTAAGTTCCTCGGGAATACACATCACAGACAAACTGAATTGGTCCACTCACACAGACAGCATCGTGAAGAAGGCGCAGCAGCGCCTCTTCAACCTCAGGAGGCTGAAGAAATTTGGTTTGTCACCAAAAGCACTCACAAACTTCTACAGATGCACAATCGAGAGCATCCTGGCGGGCTGTATCACCGCCTGGTACGGCAACTGCTCCGCCCACAACCGTAAGGCTCTCCAGAGGGTAGTGAGGTCTGCACAACGCATCACCGGGGGCAAACTACCTGCCCTCCAGTACACCTACACCACCCGATGTTACAGGAAGGCCATAAAGATCATCAAGGACATCAACCACCCAAGCCACTGCCTGTTCACCCCGCTATCATCCAGAAGGCGAGGTCAGTACAGGTCCATCAAAGCTGGGACAGAGAGACTGAAAAACAGCTTCTATCTCAAGGCCATCAGACTGTTAAACAGCCACCACTAACATTGAGTGGCTGCTGCCAACACACTGACACTGACACTGACTCAACTCCAGCCACTTTAATAATGGGAATTGATGGGAAATGATGTAAATATATCACTAGCCACTTTAAACAATGCTACCTTATATAATGTTACTTACCCTACATTATTCATCTCATATGCATACGTATATACTGTACTCTATATCATCGACTGCATCCTTATGTAATACATGTATCACTAGCCACTTTAACTATGCCACTTTGTTTACATACTCACCTCATGTATATACTGTACTCGATACCATCTACTGTATCCTGCCTATGCTGCTCTGTACCATCACTCATTCATATATCCTTATGTATATATTCTTTATCCCCTTACACTGTGTATAAGACAGTAGTTTTGGAATTGTTAGTTAGATTACTTGTTGGTTATTACTGCATTGTCGGAACTACACTCGCATTAACATCTGCTAACCATGTGTATGTGACAAATAAAATTTGATTTGATTTGATTTGGATTTGATTTATCGGGACAGTGGTTAGGGTGTTTGTCATTGGTGCTGGTGGCCTGGGTTTGAGACCTGTTAGAAGTGTCACCATTCTTAGCAATATATGTTAATGTCATTATTTGGTAACAGTTACAACACCAGTGGAGGCTCCTCAGAGGAGGAAGGAAAGGACCATCTTCCCCATACATTTCAGAAGAAAAAAAATGGTGAAACATTTTAAAAAATGGTCCCTTTTAGATAAAACTATACTAAATATATTCACCTCACCAAATAATTGGTTAAAACACACTGTTTTGCAATGAAGATCTACACTAGCCTCAGCAGAACTCTGTAGGTAGCACCATGGTGTAGCCGGAGGACAGCCAGCTTCTGTCCTCCTCTGGGTACATTGACTTACAAAATAATTACAACAAAAAAAATTGACAATACAAAATAGCTCATGATTCTCACCCACTTCCATATACTTACACATTAATTATGACAACTTCCGGAGGACTTCCTCCAACCTATCAGGATGAATCAGGATGAACTGATATGTTGTCCACCAATTAAAGGATCAGAGAATTAACCTAGCACTGAAATAATAAGATACAGCTAGCTAGCAATGCAGTGCATAAAATGTGTTGAGTAGTTGATTCAAAGAGATAGAAAGACAATAGTTGAACATGAACAAATTAAGAGAGTGTTACACCATGATATGTTTCACTTGTCTTTGTGCTTGTCTCCATCCCCCTCTAGGTGTTGTCCATCTTCCCCATTATCCCCAGTGTACTTGTACCTGTGTTCTCTGTTTGTCTGTTGACAGTTTGTTTTGTTTCATCAAGCCTACCAGCGTTTTTTCCCATGCTCCTGGCTGTCTCTAGTTCCTGTTTTCTAGCTTTCCCGGTTTTGACCATTCTGCCTGCCCTGACCCTGAGCCTACCTGCCGTTCTGTACCTTTTGGACTTTTTGCTCTGGACTACTGACCTCTGCCTGCCTTTGACCTGTCGTTTGCCTGCCCCCAAGTTTGAGCAATACACTTTTGTTACTGCGAAACTGTCTGCATCTTGGTCTTCTCCTGAGCCTTGACAGAGAGAGAGAGAGAGCGAACTAGCTGTATTTCCTAATATATTATTTTTCACTTTCACTTACTTATTTAGCTTCAAATTCAGCTAGCTAGTTTAGCCTACTTAACCACCTTGCTTAAACAGAGAGGGATGCTATGTTAGCTAGCTGGCTATGGCTATCCAACACTGGAACTATTCCAGTGGTGATTATAGCATGTAAATCTTGGTGGGGTTGCCCACAAACTGTTAAGGCCTACATAAAGCTGTCCCAACAGTATAGCTTTCTTTTCAGCACCATAGAGTCAATCCTTACCACCGCTACACCTGGCTATCAGCGGAGCATTGTCTGGCAGCAAAACAGTTCATTCAGCTTCATGTGCTTCCCTTTTAAAACACATAGCTGATATAGCTGACTTGCTTAAACAAATGTGGTTTCTACTGACAATTGAGATGTACAAACTATGACATAAGGGAACGATGAGCGAATAAGAGGCAATCCTTAATTTCGATTAAGACTTTAATGTGCAAGCTAGGACTAACGTAGTCAATATAACTATTTGTCAGCACTTTTGAAATGTACAGCGACAGATTTCAGAACATGGGCCGTTGTTACAGTATTCTCTCTGTACACCAATTCAGAAATGTAGGATACATAAAGGGGGCATATAAGCAGACAATGAAAGCTCTTACAATATTCAAAGATGATATTTCCCTAAAATGGGCTACATGTATACCACTAAATGAGAACAGCAGGCTAAGTCATGAGGGAGAAAGGGACACAATTATTAAGGTGAGGCACATGGGCTACTAACAGCTTACTACACAACATACACTTAGTATTACTTTCTTAGCTACAGTATACATATCTCCCTGGCATATTACATCATTTATGTAGCAGCATACAATACATTTTTGGACTCACCTCATTGTGCTGCGCTCACTTGAACAGGAAGGTGAAACGGTGGTCATTCTTGTGGAAAATATTTGTCATTAAACTTTGTTATCAAAGTCTAGCATTCTCTGGATTTATGGTGCTTTCAAGACAACTGGGAACCAAGAAAAAACAAGGTCGAATCATGATGTCAGTGATCTTCAGGTCGGATCTCTAGAAAGAGGCCCGAGTTCCCGACGTGGAATTCCGAGTTGG
This sequence comes from Oncorhynchus mykiss, assembly GCF_013265735.2. NCBI lineage: Eukaryota > Metazoa > Chordata > Actinopteri > Salmoniformes > Salmonidae > Oncorhynchus > Oncorhynchus mykiss. The sequence continues at coordinate 45,823,997 of NC_050570.1, read as the reverse complement.
ATGATCCTTCAAAACGTATTTTCCCGATTGGAGCTCGGTTTTATCAAACTTTCCAGGTGTCTTGAACTCACTGAAAGTCTGAGATTTCACAGTTCCGAGTTTCCAGTTGTTTGGAAAGCGGCAGAAGTCATGCTGGATTGACAGCATGGCCAATGTACTCAACCTTTTCCAGCCCATGGTGTTGCTTGTGAATGTTATATTTTTTTAAGCTTGGAAAAGAGACCCTTAAACCCAGACCACACACACACGCCACTGAATAGCAGGTTAGTGATTGCTTTGCAACTCTTGCAGTTAGCAACTGATTCCTTCTAAACCACTTGTCGTGTCTTTGGCTATGCCGGATTAAGTGATATGACATGCTATTCTATAAAATCATTTCTCCGTAATTAATATTACCTGATTGAGCTAATCATGTAAATGTAATTAACTAGAGAGTCGGGCTCCACAAAATAATATTTATAGAGCTGTTATCTTCCGAATAATCTCTTAAAGACCTAGTAATATTTTACATCAATAGCAGTCAATATTAATTGTCATCTTAAATCAGTCTCATCTGAATAGTTTTAAATTATTGGTTATCTGCACAAACCCTGGCTAACAATTTGAATCAGCAATACAAAATTGGGTTTAATCATTTATTTCTTAAATACCTAACTAATCACACAGAATTACACATACACATAATTAAATCATAACTTCATTAGAAATTACGTCATAAAGGAAAACGTCCCCAGTGGGTGGAACAGATATGACAGCTTGTTACACAAAAGAAAAGGGTCTGGGTTTGAGTGAAGGAGCGGGAAGACTGAGGAACAAAGGCAGAAGTTGTGCTATCGTAAATACAGTATCTTATGCATTCTAAATTACCGGCCATTTGGAAAAGGAAAATGCAAAAAATATTTACTATGAGCTGCGCTTCGGTAGGTTGGTGGTAGATGGAAGGCCGTGTTGCCCAACCGAGTCCTTTGAAGAATGTCTCTGGTTGTCAATTGAATACATTGTAGTAACGTCGTTGTGTGGTAGACGGGATACTCTGACTCTCATTCTGTAGTTATTATCTGAACCATTCTGACATCGGACCGTCGTCCTACATCCTCGGAACAGGAGGTTATATTGTCGTCAAGGGCTTTATATAGGAAGGGAGAGGAGGGCGTGTTTGAAAAGTTTTATATCCCATGTCCCTTCACAGGGGCGGGCCACTGATTGAGCAGAGCCCTCTCTTATGAAAACCCAAACCTCACATTTTAGAAGCTAAATTCACATTTCATCCCATCACGAATAATTTCATATTCAAATATGTAAATTTAACAATTTCATGTGAATCAGATAACTCTGATGTGTAGACTTTCCACTGTAGAGTTTATGTCATCTTGTCATTGATGAGAATGTCTCAGATGACAACCGAACTGACATCACATTCATTAAGTACCACCGCATATGTTCCATTGGTCAGATTACCAGAATATAGTTAATTTTCCCCCACCTTCTGATGTTCCCAGAAACTCTATGTTAACCAAGGGTTTTGCAAATGTAACCCCAGTAGGGTAGAGAGAGGAAAAAGGGGGGAAGAGGTATTTATGACTGTCATAAACCTACCCCCCAGGCCAACGCCATGACACACTCATTGTTGAATTTGTGATTTCAATCATGTTGTGTAATGTTTATGTCCAATGGTCGATGAGCACCAATGAGTTTTATCTATAATTTCTCATCATATGACAAGGATTGAAAATTATTTGCTAGTAGACTGTCGACTTGATTCATGATGATGACTGCTTGTCTTGCTTGCTAGCTAAGATTTTGAAAGTATGATGTTGATTTTTTTTTTATTTGATTTGATTTGACATGATCAGTTCAATCAAAGCTACGGTAGATATAACGTGATTTTACGTAATTTTATCTGTGGCCAATAACTGTGAGCCTTCTTGGATGGGAACTTCTAATGTAAAGCCATAGCAGCACCCAAGTAGCTTAAATGCTTGAGCTCCCCCTTGTAAATTTTTGTGGCGGCGTAGTGTCCCCATGAGTGACAGAACACTGAGCAAATCACGGCTCAGCTAGAGAACATTACCAACCCTTACGCTGGTTGCGCCTACCACCACAGAAAGCACTGAGCTAGGATGTAACACCTGCATTTTGTACCTGCCTTACTCAAGAAAACAAAAAATAAACCATGTTTGCATGAGGCTTTATTAACTCAATTACTTTTTTTAAATTTTTTACATTGTTTGCAAACTGATATGTGACACATATTAATGCCAAAATAACATGCAAAACAGACAAAAAAAATGTTATATAAAATATATACTGTATATAAGTACAGTACCAGTCAAAAGTTTTAGTCAAACCTACTCATCATTCCAGAGTTTTTGTTTATTTTTTAAACTATTTTCTGCAATGTAGAATAATAGTGAATACATCAAAACTATGAAATAACACATATGGAATGATGTAGTAACCAAACAAATGTTAAACTAATGAAAATATATTTTATATTTGAGATTCTTCAAAGTAGCCACCCTTTGCCTTGATGACAGCTTTGCACACTCTTGGCATTATCTCAATCAGCTTCACCTGGAATGCATTTCCAAAAGTCTTGAAGGAGTTCCCATATATGCTGAGCACTTGTTGGCTGCTTTTCCTTCACTGTGCGGTCCAACTCATCCCAAACCATCTCAATTGGGTTGAGGTCAGGTGATTGTGGAAGTCAGGTCATCTGATGCAGCACTCCATTACTCTTCGTCTTGGTCAAATAGCCTTTATACAGCCTAGCAGTGTGTTGGGTCATTGTCCTGTTGAAAAACAAATGATAGTCCCATTAAGCGCAAACCAGACGGGATGGCGTATCTCTGCAGAATACTGTTGTAGCCATGCTGGTTAAGTTTGCCTTGACTGACAGTGTCACCCTCAAAACACCCCCACAACATCACACCTCCTCCTCCATGCTTCACGGTGGGAACCACACATGTGGAGATAACCTAGTCTGCGTCGCACAAAGACACGGCGATTGGAACCAAAAATTGCAAATTTGGACAGAATGCTGTAGTAGCCATGCATATTTGACTCGAAGCAATTGTATTAGTATAAAATAATACAGTAAATCATTTGTTTTGCATACAATATAGCTCAGTATTTGAGTTATATATTTTATAGTCATTATTGCCCATCTTTGTCAAGGGTGTCAATAATTTCAGAGCTCACTATACAGTGCCTTGCAAAAGTATTCATCCCCGTTAGGCATTTTTCCTATTTGTTGCATTACAACCTGTAATTTCAATGGATGTTTATTTGGATTTCACGTAATGGACATACACAAAATAGTCCAAATTGGTGAAGTGAAATGAAATAAATAACTAAATAGCTTCAAAAAAAGGTTTAAAAGAAGGGAAAAGTGGTGCATGCATATGTACAGTGCTTTGCGAAAGTATTCGGCCCCCTTGAACTTTGCGACCTTTTGCCACATTTCAGGCTTCAAACATAAAGATATAAAACTGTATTTTTTTGTGAAGAATCAACAACAAGTGGGACACAATCATGAAGTGGAACGACATTTATTGGATATTTCAAACTTTTTTAACAAATCAAAAACTGAAAAATTGGGCGTGCAAAATTATTCACCCCCTTTACTTTCAGTGCAGCAAACTCTCTCCAGAAGTTCAGTGAGGATCTCTGAATGATCCAATGTTGACCTAAATGACTAATGATGATAAATACAATCCACCTGTGTGTAATCAAGTCTCCGTATAAATGCACCTGCACTGTGATAGTCTCAGAGGTCCGTTAAAAGCGCAGAGAGCATCATGAAGAACAAGGAACACACCAGGCAGGTCCAAGATACTGTTGTGAAGAAGTTGAAAGCCGGATTTGGATACAAAAAGATTTCCCAAGCTTTAAACATCCCAAGGAGCACTGTGCAAGCGATAATATTGAAATGGAAGGAGTATCAGACCACTGCAAATCTACCAAGACCTGGCCGTCCCTCTAAACTTTCAGCTCATACAAGGAGAAGACTGATCAGAGATGCAGCCAAGAGGCCCATGATCACTCTGGATGAACTGCAGAGATCTACAGCTGAGGTGGGAGACTCTGTCCATAGGACAACAATCAGTTGAATATTGCACAAATCTGGCCTTTATGGAAGAGTGGCAAGAAGAAAGCCATTTCTTAAAGATATCCATAAAAAGTGTTGTTTAAAGTTTGCCACAAGCCACATGGGAGACACACCAAACATGTGGAAGAAGGTGCTCTGGTCAGATGAAACCAAAATGTAACTTTTTGGCAACAATGCAAAACGTTATGTTTAGCGTAAAAGCAACACAGCTGAACACACCATCCCCACTGTCAAACATGGTGGTGGCAGCATCATGGTTTGGGCCTGCTTTTCTTCAGCAGGAACAGGGAAGATGGTTAAAATTGATGGGAAGATGGATGGAGCCAAATACAGGACCATTCTGGAAGAAAACCTGATGGAGTCTGCAAAAGACCTGAGACTGGGACGGAGATTTGTCTTCCAACAAGACAATGATCCAAAACATAAAGCAAAATCTACAATGGAATGGTTCAAAAATAAACATATCAAGGTGTTAGAATGGCCAAGTCAAAGTCCAGACCTGAATCCAATCGAGAATCTGTGGAAAGAACTGAAAACTGCTGTTCACAAATGCTCTCCATCCAACCTCACTGAGCTCGAGCTGTTTTGCAAGGAGGAATGGGAAAAAATGTCAGTCTCTCGATGTGCAAAACTGATAGAGACATACCCCAAGCGACTTACAGCTGTAATCGCAGCAAAAGGTGGCGCTACAAAGTATTAACTTAAGGGGGCTGAATAATTTTGCACGCCCAATTTTTCAGTTTTTGATTTGTTAAAAAAGTTTGAAATATCCAATAAATGTCGTTCCACTTCATGATTGTGTCCCACTTGTTGTTGATTCTTCACAAAAAAATACAGTTTTATATCTTTATGTTTGAAGCCTGAAATGTGGCAAAAGGTCGCAAAGTTCAAGGGGGCCGAATACTTTCGCAAGGCACTGTATTCACCCCCGTTGCTATAAAGCCCCCAAATAAGATCTGGTGCAACCAATTACCTTCCGAAGTCACATAATTAGTTAAATAAAGTCCACCTGTGTGCAACCTAAGTGTCACATGATCTCAGTATATATACACCATTTCTGAAAGGCCCCAGAGTCTGCAACACCACTAAGAAAGGGGCACCACCAAGCAAGCGGCACCATGAAGACCAAGGAGCTCTCCAAACAGGTCAGGGGCAAAGTTGTGGAGAAGTACAGATCAGGGTTGGGTAATAAAAAATATCAGAAACTTTGAACATCCCACGGAGCACCATTAAATCCATTATTAAAAAATATAAATTATACGGCACCACATCAAACCAGCCAAGAGAGGGCTGCCCACAAAAACTCACAGACCAGGCAAGGAGGGAATTAATCAGAGAGGTAACAAAGAGACCAAAGATAACCCTGAAGGATCTGCAAAGCTCCACAGCGGAGATTGGAGTATTGGTCCATAGGACCACTTTAAGCCATACTCTCCACAGAACTGGGCTTTGCGGAAGAGTGGCCAGAAAAAAGGTCTTTGCTTAAAGAAAAAAATAAGCAAACACGTTTGGTGTTCGCCAAAAGGCATGTGGGAGACTCCCCAAACATATGGAAGAAGGTACTCTGGTCAGATGAGACTAAAATTGAGCTTTTTGGCCATTATGGAAAATGCCATGTCTGGTGCAAACCCAACACCTCTCATCACCCCAAGAGTACCATCCCCACAGTGAAGCATGGTGGTGGCAGAATCATGTTGTGAGGATGTTTTCCATCTGCAGGGACTGGGAAACTTGTCAGAAATGAAGGAATGATGGATGGCGCTAAATACTGTACATGGAAATTCTTGAGGGAAGCCTGTTTCAATCTTCCAGAGATTTGAGATTCCAGAGATGGAGGTTCACCTTCCAGCAGGACAATGACCCTAAGCATACTGCTAAAGCAACACTCGAGTGGTTTAAGGGGAAACATTTAAATGTCTTGGAATGACCTAGTCAAAGCTTAGACCTCAATCCAATTGAGAATAAGTGGTATGACTTAAAGATTGCAGTACACCAGTGGAACCAATCCAACTTGAAGGAGTTGGAGCAGTTTTACGTTGAAGAATGGGCAAAAATCCCAGTGGCTAGATGTGCCAAGCTTGCAGCTGTAATTGCTGCAACAGGTGGCCCTACCAAGTATTGATTTTGAGTGGGTGAATAGTTATGCACGTTCAAGTTTTCTTTTTTTCCCTTGTTTGTTTCACAATAAAAAAACTATTGCATCTTCAAAGTGTTGTGTAAATCAAATGATACAAACCCCCCAAAATCTATTTTAATTCCAGGTTGTAAGGCAACAAAATAGGAAAAATGCCAAGGGGGATGAATACGTTCGTAAGCCACTGTATATCCCATGACTTTTGGTAGAAACATTGTGTTTCGGTGTCTTTCTAAAATGAAGGGGGAACAAAATTGAATGGGGGCTGTTTTGGTTGAATTTGCCAACCTTTGCTGATTTAAGGTCAGTTTCATATACTAGCTCCAAGATGTGTAGACTTGCAGTGGGCTGAAGTAAACTGACCCCATATCTGTGGTTAGGGGCAAGAAGAGCTTCTTACACTGGCCTTCAAGGCTGGGTCACATAGGGTGAATAACGTTACACAGCTTTGGTCTCTTCACTCTCTCTTTGATGTTATGTCACCTTCATATAAGTACAGTTTCTGTTTTGACACATTTGTCCTAGTTGTAATCAAAGGGTATGAAAGTAGTCATACCCCTTCATACCCTATGAGTTATTGCACATTTTGTTGTTCTACAGCCTGAATTCAAAATGGAATAAATATATATTTTTCTCACCCATGGACACACAATACCCCATAATAACAGTGAAACATGCTTTTAACGATATTCGCAAATGTATTGATAAGGAAATACAGAAATATCTAATTTACGGAAGTATTCACACCCATTAATGCATGTTAGAGTTAATGCATGTTAGAGTCACCTTTGGCAGTGATTACAGCTGTGAGTCTTTCGTGGGTAAGTCTCTAAGAGCTTTGCACACCTGTATTGTACAATATTTGCACATTATTATTTAAAAAATTCTTCAAGCTCTGTCAAGTTGTTGATAATTGCTAGACAGCCATTTTCAAGTCTTCAAGCCATAGATTTTCAAGCCAATTTAAGTCAAAGCTGTAACTAGGCCACTCATCTTGGTAAGAAACTCCAGTGTATATTTTTCCTTGTGTTTTAGGTTATTGTCCTGCTGAAAAGTGAAATTTTCTCCCAGTGTCTGTTGGAAAGCAGACTGAACCTGGTTTTCCTCTATAATTTTTCCTAGAGGAAAACTCCCTAGTCCTTGCCAATGACAAGCATACAAGAATGGTACTCAGTAATGTGCTGTGTTGGATTTGCCCCTATAATAACACTTTGTCTTCAGGAGATAACGTTTTTATTCTATACAGGCTTTCTTCTTTTCACTCTGTCATTGAGTTTAACATTGTGGAGTAACTACAATGATGTTGATCTATCCTCAGATTTCCCCTATCTCAGCCATTAAACTCTGTAACTGTTTTAAAGTCAACATTGGCCTCATGGTGAAATCCCTGAGGAGTTTCCTTCCTCTCCAGCAACAGAATAAGGAAGAAGGCCTGTATCTTTGTAGTGACTGGGTGGACACCATTCAAAGTGTAATTAATAACTTCACCATGCTCAAAAGAACATTCAATGTCTGTTTTTTATATATATTTTTTTACAATTATCAATAGATGACATTCTTTGCGAGGAATTGTAAAACCTCCCTGGTCTTTGTGGTTGAATCTGTGTTTGAAATTCATTGCTCGACTGAGGAACCTTACAGATAATTGTATTTGTGGTATACAGAGATGAGGTAGTCATTCAAAAATAATGTTAAACGCTATTATTGCATAAGGAGAGTGAAAACATACAACTGATTATGTGACTTGTTAAGCACATTTTACTCCTGAAGTTATTTAGGCTTGTCATAACAAAGGGGTTAAATACTTATTGACTCAAGATATTTCAACTTTCCATTTTTAATGAATTTGTAAACATTTCTAAAAACACAATTCCACTTTGACATTATAGGGTATTGTGTGTAGGCCAGTGACAAACAATCTCAATTGAATCCATTTAAATTCAGGCTGTAACACAACAAAATGTGGAAAAAGTCAAGTTGTGTGAATACTTTCTAAAGGCACTGTAAATGATATATTAATTGAGGTTTGGTGGGAGAACGGACAGAGAAACTCACAGATCTGATCAGTTGAGTAGCATTCTCAGTTAGCTGGTGTGGGTTGTTAAAAGTGGTGTGTGTGTATGTGGGTGGGTGCGTGTCTATGTGTTTACTAGGTATCTACAGAGTGCTGTAAAGGCTGAAGGATTAGGTTCCCCTTCGGCACAGGTGTGGAAATGCACCTTAGTCTTTTGTCAAACTAATCTCTGAGTATTTTGGTGCAAAGGGATGCCTCATCGGGACTAAGCCTCCTCTTGGTTGCCTGAAGACGCACCCACTTTGGCCTAATTGGTCTGGAGAGCGAGAAAACATTCCTGAGCCGAGCGAACGTGTGTGTGTGTGTGTGTGTGTGTGTGTGTGTGTGTGTGTGTGTGTGTGTGTGTGTGTGTGTGTGTGTGTGTGTGTGCGTGCGTGCGTTGTTCACTTCTCCCAAGATTTAGGGGATAATGTTAACCTGCAGTCACACAACGTCCTATGCTTGTCAACCATCTTTAAAAAGAACAATCCTTGCCTTTATTGAGCAGCTAGTCCTAACAATATAGTCCACAGACAAAATACACACAGTGTGTAAAATATAGGACAGGAGGTTGGGAGTCGGTGTATGTGTGTGTAACCTACTTATTCCAACACAGAGAGTCTAATGATAAATGTCCTGTCTCTTTTTCTATCCCAACCCTCTTTTTGTTTCTAAACTATAGTCCCTCCCCTTTACTTTAAGGAGGAGAAAGAATACAAATCCCTCCTCAATCGACCAGAGTCAAAGACATTCAGCCAAAAGCAACAGTACAGAGTAAAACCAGGGAGGATAGATCTTATTTTCTCTCTCTTTCTTTCTCTGTCTCTCTCTCCTTCTCTCCGTTCCTGGTGGGAGATGATAAATTCCGTCTTAGCCAATGAAGAACAACGTTAATAATAAGAAAGCACTAATCACTGTCATCAATCACTCAGCTCAGGGCCATTGTAAAGGGCAAATCTCTGATGAATGAAATCAATGATTTTTGAAGAATATATCTAATAACTGACAAGCTTAGTTCATCTGTCCTACCGCATCAGAACCCATAATAAACATGTTTTACTCCACTGTTTGTAAACAATGTCAGCCCCATCCCCCAGCTGTTTACCAAAATAGTGGTGGGGTGTTTGCTCTGTTATTGTTTGTTATTGTTTGAACTGCAGATTGGCCCTTTAAGAGCAAATAATATATGTCTGAACGTTATTGCCTCCTCCACATATGATTATTAAACCAAGGAAATCATGATTATTAAATCAAAAATCATGTTCATATTCCAGTCTTTGTGAAATGTTTCAATAATTAAAGTCAGCAATTCACAGCAGAAAGTATTTTAAATAAATGTGTCTATACTTGTGCCCAGCTAGATCCAATAAGGTTAGCTTCTATGACCGATAACGTTAGGAAAGCTTCTATGAGCACATAGTACTGAAACTTGAATTAGAGAAAACTGAGCTGAGCAATGACCTTACACACCACTATGTTGTTAAACACTACCACTCCTGTGTCAGTTCTCACATAGCACTCTGTGTACCAGCAACACAATGAAATTCAACACGCTGTCCGTATCCACTCAGCTTTTTAAGCAATAGGGAATTTCCCATCATCCCTCACAGCCAATCAAACATCCTGGGTCATGTTCAGTAGACACAAAACGGAATGTAACATTCTGAACCGGAGACCTTCTTATTGTTCAACAAGAAACGCTTGTTTTTGTTTGAAAAACGTTTTGATATTGTGTGCCTCCCTATACTGAAAATGAGTCTGTTCTCAAGGGTTAACTGGTCTTAAGCGCCTAAGATTCCGCCTGGTTGGAGGGTAGGGCCTGCCACCACTCCTCTTGTCAGTACCCACCGCCAGGCATTACCCAGGCTTGCCAGTGCCTGCTCCCAGATGTCAGCCCAGGAGATTGGGATGTTGGGGGAAGGGAGATGGGGGGGAGGTTAGGGGAAGGTTGTAAGGGAACGCCTCAATCAGGTGAGGTTCAAAGATGAGGCGAGCCCAAATTGCTTGGTTGTCTTTGAAGTCGCTAGGCTTGGTAGCCGTCAGACAGCAGGAGAAAATCTGTCTGTCTGTCGGTCTAGTCAGCCGACCGACCTGGCCAATCCCCAAGCAGGCAGGCAGCGCCTAACTCTGCCCCCAACCAACTCACCAACTAACTCCCTGGAGCTGATTTTAACACAGCCTAACCCCACCACACACACTTACATACTGTAGATGCACACACACTCAGACACACACACACACACGCACGCACACCCCCCCACACCCCCCCCCACACACACACACACACACACACACACACAGGGGCAAGCCCTTTGATGAAGCCCACGGCCAGAAACACCTGAAGCGGTACGGAGGAACAGGGTCACAAGGGCAGCACAGTTAGATGCTCTTCCCATCAATGGTGTCGCTTTCACCATTTAACACAAGCACTAAACAAATCGTTGTTTGCCATGGTGACTAATTGGCCCGAGAGCATAGACATCACCACCATAACACCTTGGCTGGTAAAGCTCGGTTGAACTATAATTGGTCATGAGGTTTTATGCTCTCCAAGGGCATGCATCGTATCGTTAGAGGAGTATCCTAAGAAATCCCCTTCAAACTTGATCAGGGCTAAAAAGCAATGACAGGTGTATTTAGACAGTTTCACCACTCACAATGCAAAATCATTGTGAAATACAACATGTGTTTTTAAATAAATTGTAAATCAAGGAAGTTCTGGGCTGACTGTGGCTGGTGAACATTGATCTAATGTTCACCAGCCAGCAGCCTCTCTCCAAAAGGACTACAATGGAAATATGCTTTCAAGCTTTATTTTGTTATCCTTGATTGCTTTCTTAAATTGTATGTGGAGGCGTCACCAGCTGGAGCACCCTCGTTCATTTATATTTTGTCTTAGAAATTCAACAAATCCATCAAACTAGGAAACTTGTACATTTCCGACTAACTGATTGAATGTGACATGTGTATAACTACAACCAGTTAAAAATGTAAACGTTTTCTACTTCCGACTAGTGAACACAGCACTAGTCAGCATTTGCTATTGGAGGATAGCCTGATGCAGGGTTGGGGTCAATTCCAATTTAATTTGACATTTCTATTCTTGAATTCCCGCAGGAAGTAGAGAATTTACGTTGAATTAAATTAGATTTGTTTTTAAGTCTTCAGGTTATGGAATTGGAATTGAATTGGAATTAAACTGTTTTGACTTTTAGAGTAGGAATTGAATTGGAATTGGGAAAACATTTCATCTTTGGAATTGAATTGGAATTTGATATCGATATATTTCCCAGTTCATGGAATTAATGCATATAGTATCAAACATTTACTGTAGGATTTGTAATCATGTCAACCTGTATTTGTCATGTATTGTCATGTTGTGTCTTTCTGTCCTTTCCTTTCACCCTGTCTCCCTCTGCTGGTCGTACTAGGTTACCGTTTCTGTCCCTCTTTCCCCCAGCTGTTCCTTGTCTTCTCTGACTACCTCATTCACCCCTTTTCCCACCTGTTCCCTTTTTCCCTCTGATTAGGTCCCTATATCTCTCTCTGTTTCTGCTCCTGTCTTTGTCGGATTCTTGTTTGTGTGTCTCATGCCTGAACCAGACTATCATCGTGTTTGCTGCAACCTTGTCCTGTCCTGTCGGAATCTACCTGTCCATCTGAGCCCACGTGTGTTCATCATTAAAGAAACTCTGTTTGTTAATTCGCTTTTGGGTCCTCATTCACGCACCTGACAGAAGAATCCGACCAAGAATGGACCCAGCGACTTCGGATCCTCTCCACTCAGCCGTCGAGATCCAGGGAGCGATGCTAGGCAGACACGAGCAGGAATTGTCTGCTGCTCGACATGCCGTTGAGACCCTGGCCACCCAAGTCTCCAACCTCACAGAACAGGTTCACCGTCTCCGCCTCGATCCACCGGCCACTTCCAGGGCTTTCGAATCTCCGGAGCCCAGAATCAATAACCCGCCGTGTTACTCTGGGGAGCCCACTGAATGCCGCTCGTTCCTCACCCAGTGTGATATTGTGTTTTCTCTCCAGCCCAACACTTACGCCAGGAGCACTGCTCGTGTCGCCTACGTCATATCTCTCCTTACTGGACGGGCTCGTGAGTGGGGCACGGCAATCTGGGAGGCAAGGGCTGAGTGTACTAACCAGTATCAGGACTTTAAGGAGGAGATGATACGGGTTTTTGATCGATCTGTTTTTGGGGAGGAGGCTTCCAGGGCCCTGTCTTCCCTATGTCAAGGCAATCGATCCATAACAGACTACTCTATTGAGTTTCGCACTCTTGCTGCCTCCAGTGGCTGGAACGAGCCGGCTTTGCTCGCTCGTCTTCTGGAGGGTCTCCGCGCAGAGGTAAAGGATGAGATTCTCTCCCGGGAGGTTCCTTCCAGCGTGGATTCCTTGATTGAACTCGCTATTCGCATTGAGCGACGGGTTGATCTTCGTCACCGAGCTCGTGGAAAGGAGCTCGCGTTCTCCGTTGCCCCCCTCTCCGCATCACTACCATCTTCCTCTGCCGGCTCGGGAGCTGAGCCTATGCAGCTGGGAGGTATCCGCATCTCGACTAAGGAGAGGGAACGGAGAATCACCATTTTGTCACTGGTCATTTTGTCACTTCATGTCCAGTAAAAGCCAGAGCTCATCAGTAAGCGGAGGGCTACTGGTGAGCGCTACTACTCCTGTCTCTCCTTCAAGATTCTGCACTACCTTGTCGGTCCATCTACGCTGGACCGGTTCGTCAGCTTCCTGCAGTGCCTTAATAGACTCTGGGGCGGAGGGCTGTTTTATGGACGAGACCTGGGCTCGGGAACATGACATTCCTCTCAGACAGTTAAGGGAGTCCACGGCCTTGTTCGCCCTGGATGGTAGTCCTCTCCCCAGGATTCAGCGTGAGACGCTACCTTTAACCCTCACTGTTTCTGGTAATCATAGCGAAACCATTTCTTTTTTAATTTTTCGTTCACCTTTTACACCTGTTGTTTTGGGCCATCCCTGGCTAGTTTGTCATAATCCTTCCATTAATTGGTCTAGTAATTCTATCCTCTCCTGGAACGTCTCTTGTCATGTGAAATGTTTAATGTCTGCTATCCCTCCTGTTTCCTCTGTCTCTTCTTCACAGGAGGAGCCTGGTGATTTGACAGGGGTGCCGGAGGAATATCACGATCTGCGCACGGTGTTCAGTCGGTCCAGGGCCACCTCTCTTCCTCCACACCGGTCGTATGATTGTAGTATTGATCTCCTTCCGGGAACCACTCCCCCCCGGGGTAGACTATACTCTCTGTCGGCTCCCGAACGTAAGGCTCTCGAGGATTATTTGTCTGTAGCTCTTGACGCCGGTACCATAGTCCCCTCCTCCTCTCCCGCCGGAGCGGGGGTTTTTTTTGTCAAGAAGAAGGACGGGTCTCTGCGCCCCTGCATAGATTATCGAGGGCTGAATGACATAACAGTGAAGAATCGTTATCCGCTTCCTCTTATGTCTTCAGCCTTCGAGATCCTGCAGGGAGCCAGGTTTTTCACTAAGTTGGACCTTCGTAACGCTTACCATCTCGTGCGCATCAGGGAGGGGGACGAGTGGAAGACGGCGTTTAACACTCCGTTAGGGCACTTTGAATACCGGGTTCTTCCTTTCGGCCTCGCTAACGCTCCAGCTGTCTTTCAGGCATTAGTCAATGATGTCCTGAGAGACATGCTGAACATCTTTGTTTTCGTTTACCTTGACGATATCCTGATTTTTTCACCGTCACTCCAGATTCATGTTCAGCACGTTCGACGTGTCCTCCAGCGCCTTTTAGAGAATTGTCTTTTTGTGAAGGCTGAGAAGTGCACTTTTCATGCCTCCTCCGTCACATTTCTCGGTTCTGTTATTTCCGCTGAAGGCATTAAGATGGATCCCGCTAAGGTCCAAGCTGTCATTGATTGGCCCGCCCCTAAGTCACGCGTCGAGCTGCAGCGCTTTCTCGGCTTCGCGAACTTCTATCGTCGTTTCATCCGTAATTTCGGTCAGGTGGCAGCTCCTCTCACAGCCCTTACTTCTGTCAAGACGTGCTTTAAGTGGTCCGTTTCCGCCCAGGGAGCTTTTGATCTCCTCAAGAATCGTTTTACATCCGCTCCTATCCTTGTTACACCTGACGTCTCTAGACAGTTCGTTGTCGAGGTTGACGCGTCAGAGGTGGGCGTGGGAGCCATTCTTTCTCAGCGCTCCCTCTCTGACGACAAGGTCCACCCATGCGCGTATTTTTCTCATCGCCTGTCGCCGTCGGAACGTAACTATGATGTGGGACACCGCGAACTGCTCGCCATCCGGTTAGCCCTAGGCGAATGGCGACAGTGGTTGGAGGGGGCGACCGTTCCTTTTGTCGTTTGGACTGACCATAGGAACCTTGAGTACATCCGTTCTGCCAAACGACTTAATGCGCGTCAGGCGCTGTTTTTCGCTCGTTTCGAGTTCGTGATTTCTTATCGTCCGGGCTCTAAGAACACCAAGCCTGATGCTTTATCTCGTCTCTTCAGTTCTTCAGTAGCCTCCACTGACCCCGAGGGGATTCTCCCTGAGGGGCGTGTTGTCGGGTTGACTGTCTGGGGAATTGAGAGGCAGGTAAAGCAAGCGCTCACTCACACTCCGTCGCCGCGCGCTTGTCCTAGGAACCTTCTTTTCGTTCCCGTTCCTACTCGTCTGGCCGTTCTTCAGTGGGCTCACTCTGCCAAGTTAGCCGGCCACCCTGGCGTTCGGGGTACGCTTGCTTCCATTCGCCAGCGTTTTTGGTGGCCCACCCGGGAGCATGACACGCGTCGTTTCGTGGCTGCTTGTTCGGTCTGCGCGCAGACTAAGTCCGGTAACTCCCCTCCTGCCGGCCGTCTCAGGCCGCTTCCCATTCCCTCTCGACCGTGGTCTCACATCGCCTTAGATTTTGTCACCGGACTGCCTTCGTCAGCGGGGAAGACTGTTATTCTTACGGTTGTCGATAGGTTCTCTAAGGCGGCTCATTTCATTCCCCTTGCTAAGCTTCCTTCTGCTAAAGAGACGGCACAAATCATCATCGAGAATGTTTTCAGAATTCATGGCCTTCCGTCAGACGTCGTTTCGGACAGAGGTCCGCAATTCACGTCTCAATTTTGGAGGGAGTTTTGCCGTTTGATTGGGGCTTCCGTCAGTCTCTCTTCCGGCTTTCACCCCCAGTCTAACGGTCAAGCAGAACGGGCCAATCAGACTATTGGTCGCATCTTACGCAGTCTTTCTTTTCGCAACCCTGCGTCTTGGTCAGAACAGCTCCCCTGGGCAGAATACGCCCACAACTCGCTTCCTTCGTCTGCGACTGGACTATCTCCTTTTCAGAGTAGCCTCGGGTACCAGCCTCCGCTGTTCTCATCTCAGTTCGCCGAGTCCAGCGTCCCCTCCGCTCAGGCTTTTGTCCAACGTTGCGAGCGCACCTGGAAGAGGGTCAGGTCTGCACTTTGCCGTTATAGGACGCAGACTGTGAGGGCTGCTAATAAGCGTAGAACTAAGAGTCCTAGATATTGTCGCGGTCAGAGAGTTTGGCTCTCCACTCAGAACCTTCCCCTTAAGACGGCTTCTCGCAAGTTGACCCCGCGGTTCATTGGTCCGTTCCGTATTTCTCGGGTCATTAATCCTGTCGCAGTTCGACTTCTTCTTCCGCGATACCTTCGTCGCGTCCACCCGGTCTTCCATGTCTCCTGTATCAAGCCCGTTCTTCGCGCCCCCGCTCGTCTTCCCCCCCCCCCCCCCATCCTTGTCGAGGGCGCACCCATCTACAGGGTCCGTAGGATTTTGGACATGCGTCCTCGGGGCCGTGGTCACCAGTACCTCGTAGATTGGGAGGGGTACGGTCCTGAGGAGAGGAGTTGGGTTCCCTCTCGGGACGTGCTGGACCGTGCGCTGATCGAGGATTTCCTCCGTTGCCGCCAGGTTTCCTCCTCGAGTGCGCCAGGAGGCGCTCGGTGAGTGGGGGGGTACTGTCATGTATTGTCATGTTGTGTCTTTCTGTCCTTTCCTTTCACCCTGTCTCCCTCTGCTGGTCGTACTAGGTTACCGTTTCTGTCCCTCTTTCCCCCAGCTGTTCCTTGTCTTCTCTGACTACCTCATTCACCCCTTTTCCCACCTGTTCCCTTTTTCCCTCTGATTAGGTCCCTATATCTCTCTCTGTTTCTGCTCCTGTCTTTGTCGGATTCTTGTTTGTGTGTCTCATGCCTGAACCAGACTATCATCGTGTTTGCTGCAACCTTGTCCTGTCCTGTCGGAATCTACCTGTCCATCTGAGCCCACGTGTGTTCATCATTAAAGAAACTCTGTTTGTTAATTCGCTTTTGGGTCCTCATTCACGCACCTGACAGTATTCCTATATTTCCAGTATAGCTATATTTTCTATATTTTCAAGTATAGGCTGGCTGAACAGTTCCTTAATGAATTGTACCACTCCCATAACAGAACACAAAATAGAAAACAATTCTGACAAAACTGCAGTTCCTCACATTAAAATGACAGCTCTTAATGAAGATTTTAAAAAAAGAGCAGCTCTATATGACATTAAAACAATTGTTTTAAGCAGTGATAGGAACTCCAAGTCCAATTCATTAAGGCAGGCTTTTGATCAGCTTGAAAACCTGAGGGAATTTAATTTAAATTTGTGGAATTGTTGGGGATAATACTGAATTGGGAATTTAATTATTTAATTGACCTAACATTGGAATTCAGAGGAATTGAATTGTCTCTAATTTAAAAGACTGACCTGGAATTTGAGTTGAATTAAATTTAATTTACAGGGATAGAGAATGTAATTAGAATTTAATTTGTGGAATTGACCCCAACCCTGGGCTGATGGCACTAATCTTATTCTTTGAGTGTGTGTATGTGTGTTCACAATATGTGCCATGTACTGTACTGACTAATACATAAAAAGGATTCATCTTGTAGTGGCAGCAGCTTCAGGGGAAATTCATAGCATTTATGAAAGCAATCACCCTTTAAATCTGTGTAAAAGCCACTGAGAGTAGCAGCAAGTCCCAGCCTGCATCCCAAAGATCCTGTAGGATGAGGCTATGAAACAGACTTCCAAACAATATAATCTCCCACGGTGATGTGAATGACAGGGAGGGGAAGGGAAAGGGGATACCTAGTCTGTTACACAACTGAATGTATTCAACTGAAATGTGTCTTCCGCATTTAACCCAGAGAGCTCCTAATTTTAACTTGAATGACCCATCGACCTATCAGATTTGATGCCTATTCATTGGCATACAGTTGACTTCAACATAAATGAACTGTCAGAAATGTATACGTATCAACACCTGAATGACATCTCATCACCATCAAGTGAATTACATCATGGAACGTGGGGCTAGAATCAGAATGGGTTGAATCAGGATTTGTTCAATAAGCCAGCAGTTGTCTAACCCTGAATAATTCATTTATTTATTACAACAGTTAAAGGAGCCATCAGCAATTGAAACAATAACAAAGTGTTTTTTCCCAACCCGGTTTTTGTAAAAACCTGAGGGACGGGGCTGGAGAAATGTAAAAACTCTCAAATTCATAGACAGAGCTATGGTTTCAAGGTCAGACCATCCATAATGTAAAAATTATAGTTTTAACCATGTTTTCAAGCTATACAGTGTTTGTTTACATTTACAGTGCATTTGGAAAGTATTCAGACCCCTTGATCTTTTCTACATTTTGTTACGTTACAGCCTTATTCTAAAATTGATTAACAATACCCAATAACAACAAAGTAAAAACACAATTTTTGAATTTTTTGCAAATTTATTTACCCCCGCACACTGACTTGGTACCGGTACCCCTTGTAAATAGCCTCGTTATTGTCATTTTGTTGTTTTACTGAATTTAAATACATTTTTCTTTAGTTTATTGAGTAAATATTTTCTTGACTCTATTTCTTGAACTACATTGTTGGTTAAGGGCTTGTAAATAAGCATTTTACGGTAAGGTAAATGTTGTATTTGGCGCATGGTGACAAATAACATTTGATTTGATTTTAATTCATTAATTCATGACCTCATGGCTTGCTTTTTGGTCTGTCATGCACTGTCAACTGTGAGAACTTACATAGACAGGTGTGTGCCTTTCCAAATCATGCACAATGAATTGAAATGAACACAGGTGGACTGCAATCAAGTTGTATAAACATCTCAAGGATGATCAATGGAAACAGGATGCACCCGAGTCTATTTCTGTTTTTTATTTTTAAAACATTTGCTCAAATTTCCAAGAAACTGTTTTCACTTTGCCATTATGGGGTATTGTGTGTAGATAGTATTTTTTTTAATTTAATCAATTTTAGAATAAGGCATAACGTAACAACGTAACAAAATGTGGAAAAAGTCAAAGGGACTGAATAATTTCTGAATGCACTGTACTTTGTTTTAAAACATTGGAGTAAAACAATTGTGTGCTGCCTCATGGGTCTCCTGGTCAGAGCCTGGACTCGAACCAGGATAGTGGCACAGCTAGCCTTAGACCACTGCACCACTCGGGAGGCGCAGATTGCCCCTTTAAGGCACAAGCGCACTCTGAGAAACCCATGCTCACACCACAGTGAGTTAAACACTGTTAGCAAAAATATCTGCTTTAGGGATTTACAGAGAGAGGTTTATCTCTCCCAGGATTAATGGGCATAGAGATGAGAGCTGAGGGTTAATTAAGCTGTAATACAGGATGTAAAAAAATCCTATGTATTTTTATTGATAGTAAAGGAATCTAATTTAGACCTGCAAAATAGAAATTTGGCATGTAACATAATTGATGTACCAGACAATTTGGGGTAATAATTGAATTGTAGTTTCATTTGAAACCTTTCCTTTGCCTTGCCTATGAAACCATGAAAAACAATTAGAGACAGTTACACATCATACATGTTTTTGTTTATATTGAACTGTGTATCAATGATAAAACACTAAGTAATTCAAACTGCAAAACTGTATTTTTATGCATTGTTTAAATTACTTAGGGCAAGCATTTTGGCTTGTCCCAGTTGTGATGAGTAGCATTGCGGTGACATGTTTTGGGGATTTAGAGATATCTATAATTTTGAAAGCTAGAAAGTAACCAAATTATTTAACATGTTGTAAAGATCAATAAAAACAAAAAAGGCTATTAAAATACCTATTTATTTTTACAAATATAATGTGTGTCCCTAAATGTTATGCCTTGATAATCACTAATTACAAAGATAAACAAAGACCTTGAGCATTCAGTATCAAACTGCTATCGGGAGGAGGAGGTGTGAGGTGTTATTGTGTGGGGTGCTTTGCTGGTGACACTGTCGGTGATTCATTTAGAATTCAAGGCACACTTAACCAGCATGGCTACCACAGCATTCTTCAGTGATACGCCATCCCATCTGGTTTGCTCTTAGTGGGACTATCATTTGTTTTTCAACAGGACAAAGACCCAACCCACCTCCAGGCTGTGTAAGGGCTATTTGACCAAGAAGGAGAGTGATGGAGTGCTGCATCAGATGACCTGGCCTCCACAATCACCGACTCCACTCGATTGAGATGGCTTGGGATGTTTTAGACCGCAGAGTGAAGGAAAAGCAGCCAACAAGTGCTCAGCATATGTCTGTCTGTCAAGCACCTCGACAACAATGGCCACATCCAGTCCCTCTCTCCACTTGCAATCCCACCGGAGTGCCTACTGCTTTAGTCCCTCTCCAGTACTGACTACACCCCAGCCCCCACCTGAGTGCTACTTCCTCACCACGCTACCTCCCAGTCCTGACTAGATCCCAGCCTCCCTACCTCCTCACCACCGCCCTCCATAGTTCTGGCGACACCCCAGCCTGGAGAGGTGGGCACCTGGGAAGGCAGTGTGGATTTTAGAATGAAGACGAATACAATTGCACACACACACACACACACACACACACACACACACACACACACACACACACACACACACACACACACACACACACACACACACACACACACACACACACACACACACACACACACACACACACACACAGCCTGAATTCTCAGGGTGATTTGCAAACAAAGCAGTAACAGAGGACTTCCCTAAATCCCATGGGAACAAGACACATAACAAGATTGAGGTAAACATTATGGGGCTGCTTTCCAAACACAGTCCTAGTCCTGGACCAATACACTATTCTCAATTGAGCTTGCCTTTTAGTCCAGGACAAATCTTAATCTGTGTTTGGATTTGATTTCCAAAATCTCTTTTGAATGGAGAACATAGCAGGAAGAATCTATCAAAACCTAGGCAGAAATATTAAACGCATGTAATCGAGTAGCAAACAATGCTCTATTGAAGGGATACATTTATCTCCATATGGCAGTTTATTCAACGGCCGTTTCATAAAGAGTTCCTTCAATTAGTGCATATATTCTGTAAATAAACAGCCGCTCAGTAAACAGCCGCCCAGCTACTGCGCCTCATTTGGAAATGTTGTATACATAAAATATAGTGACCACCCACCCACCCAATGCGCTCCACTAACACATCATCACAGTATCAAAACCTCCTGACTCCACTACCACTCACTAGACCAAAACAATGAAGAAGTTAAGATGAGGAGAAGCATTTATTGATCTAACTTTACTTCTCAGCCGACGCTCTCTTGCTGACTGTGCCAATTGCAAACTTTCCTTTGCAATTGGTATGGCCAATTGGCTTTGACAGGATGGGCAAACGTAATAGAAACTAATATACTACATAGTGGAACTATTAAGGGATCATCTACTACCAGCTGTAACCATTCTGATGGATTGGCTGACCTTGTACTACAAAAGTGACATTTTAACACGCACATCACAATTTCTCTCTCTGTTGTGGTGCAGAGAACTATACCCCCACAGTTAACTATACCTAAGTTAGATATTTCCCTCACAGAACTCCCGAAGAGGATTCCCATGATCTTTTCTTGTTCGTACTGCAGCCTTTTGAGGTAACTAATCTCGGCCACCTTGCCAATCTCACTCACACTACTGAAATGCTGCACACTGCCTGTTACCAATCCAGCAATGCCCAGAGGGCCACGCACATAAATACACAGCAGGACAACTATATCACATTGACAAATCAACAACAGTTGTTTGAAGGAGTACAATAAACGGAGGAAAATAGAAGTCGGACCAGCGGCGGTATCTGCCGAGGGGGTTTGCGGTCTGTTTGCGTCTTGTGTGTCGGATATCAGTGGAAAGAGCTGTGGGGCAAGTCTGACACTTCCATGTCATTAAAATGGCTGTGAAACCTGGAAGGCCGCAACGCTCGTTCTTGGCAAAAGGTGAGCGAGAA